>NC_056749.1:205288778-205519390 GCF_019279795.1 Protopterus annectens
CTATAAGCTCATTTTTCTTACTATTATTCTACCATACTCTCAGGCTGTGGCTGAAATTTGTCCATTTTGGTTCAATCAACTCGTTGGCTAAAAAAAAACTTAAATGAAATAGATCAGTAACTACTGGATGCCCCATAAAGTGTGCAAATAGGACAGAGCTAATTATACACTAAGACTACCAGACCAAAGGGACAATGGGGTGGAGGAAGCCTGTCCTACAGCAGTGAGTCTACTACCTTAATACCAACTGTTAAATTAATAAGTGTGCTCATATCTACTGTGTTCATTCACCTACATGAATGTCACAGTAATAAAAAGTGTGCCCTCACCTCCAGAAAAGATGGATGGTATACTGATGTCCTTCAACACAGTTGAAGCAAATCTCTTCCTCTAAAAAGAGCATCCAATTCTTAATGCTTAGAGAATATGTGAATGGATGCGCAAGTAGTAACCTCACACCTTGTACAGGATTAATTCTAAAAAAAAAGGCTGAAGCATTACATCCTGACCTAAGCTAGCCTACCAGTTAAGAGTTTTGCTGTATTAGTCATACCAAAAACACAATTATCTATCCATCTCCCCAAACAGATTTTTCATGTACTTGTCAAAACAAAAAAGCATTTATTGAGAAATGTATCTTTGGTGACAGAAAAGCTTGGTTTTCCTTTTCATAAGGCACAAAAAGGCATGTTTAGTTGTACGGAAGCCCCTCTTAGCTCTTCTGGCTGTTTCATTTCACTTAATTTAGCACAGTGCTCATTTATTAAAATTGTGATTCTCATAAAAATGACACTGTAAATTAAAGTCACTGACAGGAATTAAATGGAATGTAATCAGCAAAAGAAGAAGCACATATTTGTGTCTTTTGGCTTTTTCCCGGTTAGGGGTCGCCACAGTGGAACTCCGGTCTGCTAATGATTGGCAGTTGATTTTTACGTACCGGCTTGCCAGGCCTGACGCACAACCTTCAACGAAGGTACGCCCATTCATGCATGTCTACACGCAGAAGACGCTCTATCTGAGAATCGAACCAGACAGTGTCTTACTGTGAGGCGACAACACTACCGCAGCACCACCACCGCGGACTAAAAGAAGAAGCACATATATTTCAATAAAAATAAATAACGTAACACGAAATGACCTTGCAGTTGTACTTCTAAACAAAGACCGAGGCCAAACAGTGACCAGTCAACTAAAAAAAAAAAAAAACACTAGCATGCACACTAGTACAACCACGCATCTCTAAGCATGTCTTTATAATGCTGAAATGCAGGAGTTGCAGGTGCATTTCTTCTCACTTCTCATTTACATTATAAATTCCTTCAGTTATGATACTTTTGATAAACACTGTTCTTGAAAATGGAAACTAAATATCATAAATATTTTCTCCTTACTGTATATGTCAGACTAATTTATGCGTGAATGTACACTTAGGGAAGAAGACATACAAATGCAGGTCTGTACAGTTCTAATTAGTGTATCATGTACCTGCCAGAGTGATAAAAGGACAATTCCTAAATAATGGTACTTCCATTAGAGGCATTTAAGAAAACTTGCCTGTCTTAAATTTATCCTCTGGCCTGACCCATATAACAATAAAATTAAAGCTGAATCTGAAACAATTTTTGTTTTGGCAATACTACAATGATTTAGAAAATTAACTGACGTATGGAAACAAAACTAAAATTATCTTAAAAAAAAAAGTACTGGGAGACCCTTTTCAGACACATGTAAATATCAGTATGTTAAACTGCCCATAACCTTTACTATGATCCTTCTTAATACAAGATGACAACATATTACATTGTACATGCCCTAAGTCTATATTAAATGCTTTAACTATCCATCCTTCTTCATATTTAAAGGTTATAAATATAGTACATAAGTAATTGTACTGCTAGATGCAAAAAGTTTATCCCACACTCACTAAATTAATTTAAATAATACTATTTCATTTAAAGCACTGACAGTCAAGGTAAAGTGGGTTCACCCACTTAGATGATGTTAGCAGATGTATATACTTTCATATTAGAATTAGTGCTGGGTAAATGACAGATTCTGCTTAGGTCCAGCATCAGTCATGTTCTCTTCAGCATCATAAGTTTGTTCTCATCAGGTATTTCGGGCTGCAGTCCTTCCCCCATAGCTCTCAACCTTCCATCGCCACAATGAGGAACACTCGCCTTCATAATGTGGAACAAATGGGCAAAATGTGGAACACATACTAATGGCGTACTAACAACTTCAATTAGGAAGGTCATAGGATAGTTAAAATATGCTGGTTTTACTTATAAAGATCCTTTAATGAATTAATATGAATAATTTCAATTTACCATGTATTTCACTTTAAAAAATTCCTAACGCTGAAAGTGACAGACTCTTTCAATGTGGAACTTTGAGGAATTTCGAGGAATATGAACTTTTTAAGACTCCAAATGAGGTACGTTCCTCGTAATGAGGTACACTTGAGAGGTATGCCCTCCCCAGAAAGAGCCTGCAGTTGGTTACAATTAATTTTTGTAAAACCTAAAGGAGTAAAAGCTCAACCAATACACAACAATCTGCTTCACAACTCAACACGCATTTTATTATTCCAGTGATACAAACGGATGTTACATACATAACATTGGGATAATTTTTGTGCATTTCCTGGAGCTTGACAGTTTTCTAGAGAACAACAAATCACTCACTGTACCTTATCCTATGAAAGATATAACTTCACAATCTGACATAAGTATACTTCCTCCTTACAGGGTTTGTTATATAGAACGCTTATTTTATTTTATTTTTTTACCTGTGATAGGTGCATCTGGCCTTGATTGTTCTTTTCTCCATGCTGGCACAAACACTGTTATGTCTTTATGCCCTTTCTCCAGAAACCATTCTACAGCCAGTTGTATCCCACGACAAGAGAACACTTCTTTGTTTCCATGGCTAAAATGAGAAGTAGAAGAAATTAACATTTTCTCTAAAGTTAATGAAGCTACTAAAACAATATTTGATTAGCACACTGTTATCGGCAACAATGTGATAAGACTAGTTTCAGCATCATAAGTTTTGTAACATCTACAACAGCATGTATGTTGATGCCATTTTTAATGTATTAGTAAAATCTAGCTTACAACATGGTAGTTCTACACAGAATCCATACAAAATAGAAATAATCAAGCTAAAAAAAAAATCATCATACTAACAATATGAAGACGTATGATATATCCCTTTCATGGCAAGTTGCGTTGAGAGAGTGGGTTTCTGTCAAACCACTGAGTATAGTTTCAATGAAGGCAAAAAGAGCGAGACGTATTAGCCAAAACTACTTTCACTGGAAGTGGATTTGTCATCTTTTTTCACTGTTGTGCTATCTCAAAGCTGATATATATTACCTTCAAGCCAATTCTGATATTCACTTTGTTTAGAAAACATATATATATATATATATATATATATATATATATATATATATACATACTGCATTTTGCCATTCAGTCTGTATAAAATGTCATTTATCCATTGTTTTTATACCAGGCCTGAGACTGAAATAGATCCAATGGGATCAGTGCCCTACTTCAGTTAGCAAATTAATGGTAAAGAAATAATACAATTTCAAAGTGGCATTTGTGTGTGAAATATGCCAATGTTTGTGCGTCTCCTCAGCAACTTCAGTAGATACACTGGATGGTGCAGCCGTAGCATTGTCACCTCACAGCAAGAGGTTCTCTGGTTCGATTCTCGGCTAGGGTGCCTTCTGTGTGGACTCTGCATGTCTTCCCTGCATTCGTGTGGGTTTCCTCCGGGTGCTCCGGTTTCCTCCCATGTACAAAGACATGCATCTGCAGTGTTTCTCCCCAGGTCTCTGCTGAAAATTAGCTTTGTTCCAAGTCGGACTTTCCCGGTAAACAAATCTTAAATAAAAATAAATAAATACAACAGTATCTATAACAGTAAACTGTAACAATAGAACACACCATTGCTTAGCCCTCAGAGAATTAAACAAGGTTAGAACTACCACATCACCTAGCTCTCTCTCGGCTAAACACAATACACAGACTTCTCTACAAGTCAAAAAAATTCCACAGCCTTTAACAACTTAATACAACACTACTCCGCTAAAGAACTTTATGCTCTAGAGAAAAATCTCTGATCACTATAACCAAATCCTCTAATAATGCAGTTCACTCTATATTCAAATAGTGCACCTAAACTATGGAACCATATCCTATTATCACTGAAATCAATCGGAAAGCAAACTCATTTAAAACATGGCTAATACTTCACCCATCAAATCAATGGATCTGCTCCTGTGTATTTCTAGGATAAATTCCATTGTTGTTCTCAGCATGCCATATCGCCAACCCATTTCTCTTCATTCAGAATCCCTAACCCTACAACTACTCTTAACCAATACCTGAATAATTAGCAACTGTCAGCCATATGTTTAGTTTTGTGACACTGCTCACTCTCCACCTCTATACTTCTAATATAACCTTGACAGAAATACATATAATTTGTCAACCTAATTTATGTCCCATCTCTTAACTACAATATTAACAATTTTCTGTCCTACCTAGTTCTTTCCCTCACCTCCATTTCTTTGAATTTCTAAGCACTAATCACATGATCAGATTATATATTTGACAAACCCACTAATACACGTATTCAAATGCTCAATGTTCAACATCTACTAATCCATAAGTATCTTTTATACTGTAATAGTTGCTTTTATTTCATATGAATGTACTCTAATTAGCAAATAAATGTTAATGTATATTACTTAATGTCTGTTCATGTATATTACTGAATGTCTGTTCAAAATTGTTTTTAATATGTTGGACCTTTTCTTCCCAGACCTCCACTGAAAATGATTTTTTTTTTTACCAAAACTTGTTGGTCAAACCCATCAAACAAAGGAAAATAAACAAATAAATAAACAAAATGAAATAAATAGTATACATGGAAACAAAGTCAACATTTTCTTTTTATGTGCCTTGTCTTGTTCTGTTATATGCCTTCAAGTAGTATGTCAAACTGGGAAGTGAGCCACCACTCTCCAATAATGAAACTGTAATTTCAGAGGAAAACATTTTGCCTGTGTGGATTAACTGTACAGGCTCCTAAGTGGTCCCCCACATAAGGTAAGGATGTTTCAGACATAAAGGGATTGGGGACTATTTCATAAAGGAAAACGTCAACAGCAGTAGGTCCTTTGTACAGTGTTGCTCTAAAGTAATAACCAAGAAGTCTGTACAATACTTCTCTGGATGCCTGGTATGCATGGAGAAATCCATTCCATTGTCTACTCCTGACCTTTGTTTTCAGGTGATGTGTGTTATGGGTCAGTTCCGTACCCCTATCTGAAAGGGTATCACATCATAAGCCATCTCTGGCAATTGATTACTTAAACAGACCACTGATCTTTGATACATTAAAAAACTGTGTCTAGTTCTGGTCTCCCTGATACTAGTTCTTGGAAACTGTTCTGAAGAATTATGCAGCAACAACTCAGGACTCGCTGCTTGAAGGAACAAGGGTAGGGAATATCATGTTGCTATCAGAAACCAAGAGTTCAGAAGAAACCCAAAAGAGGGGAAGAGATGAGCAGCAGATTGTCTACTTATCTTCCTTGAATGTGAGGGGGGTGTCTAGGCCCCATAGCACAAAAACATGCAGCAAAGTCCTTGCTATGAAAGAAAGAATGTGTAGAAATATGGAGACCCACATACACTTCACCATCAATGCAGATCTGTGGCCTGTGAATGGTAAAAAATACTAGAGAAGTCACAAAAGAAGAAGACATATCTCCTGCAGTATGGCAAAGTACAGTTGTGTACACCTACCATAAATGTAGATGTTCGAGTGTCTTCACTGTTGCAGTCATGACTGTAGGGTTCTCCCCTGCCAACAGGCAGCCCCAGGTCGGCCAGAATCCCAAAGTCTGGGTCTGGCGTCGGCTGTTCAACCATGCTCCCTGACGTCAGAGCGCCAGGAGCACAAAGCTGACAGCCGACGCCATCTTCTCCAGTTTTTCTTGCCCCAGATGTCAGGAGTCCCAAAATTAAAAAGGTCCCATCACCTTTGCAAATACACCTCAGAAGAATGGTGAAAAAAGGAAATACATAAAAGTAAAAATAAGAGGGGATAGGAGGGAGGGAAACCCAGACTGCAACAGTGAAGACACTCGAACATCTACATTTATGGTAGGTGTACACAACTGTACTATGTTCATCGTGTTTCACTGTTGCAGTCATGACTGTAGGGTAGAATCCCAAAGCTGAAAGAAAGGGAGGTGGTCATAAAGAGGAAGGGGCGGCTAAAAGGCCCTGCAAGACTGCAGAGGCAAAGCCTGCCCTAGACTTAGAGTAGAGAGGTAGATTGTAGTGCTTAGAAAATGTATGCACTGAACTCCAAGTTGCAGCTTCCAAAATATACTTGGTAGGAACTCCCCTGAGGAAGGCTGCAGAAGTGGCAGCAGCTCTGGTGGAATGAGTCCGTATACTCCCTGGGATTTGCTTTCCATGGTGAGAATAACAAAATATGATTCCATGAGCAATCCATTTAGAAATAGTCTGTTTTGAAATGGCTTTACCTTGGGAACTGGAAGCATAAGAAACAAACAATTGTTCTGATTTTCTGATGTCCTTAGTTCTGTTCAGGTAAAAACGTAGCTGTCTGTGTACATCCAAGGAATGTAAGATCCTTTCCCCTTTATTTTGAGGAGTGGGGAAAAAGGTTGGCAAGTGTATAGTTTGATTTAAAGCCACTTTGGAAACCACCTTAGGCATGAAGGTAGGATTAGTCCTCAAAGACACCCTGTCTTGATGAAAAATAATATAAGGTTCCACAGCCATAAGAGCTTGCAACTCTGAAACCCTCCTGGCAGAGGTTAGGGCTAACAGGATGGCTGTCTGCCAAGATAAAAACTTGATATCAGACGAAGCAGCAGGCTCAAAAGGAGGCAAGGTTAGTTTTTCCAAAACATAGTTGAGATCCCAAGCAGGAATAGGAGGAGATCTAGGAGGTCTTAAGTTCTTAGCTCCTCTGAGAAACTGTCACATGAGCTGGTGGGAAAAGATGGGAGGGTCTGTATTATAATGAGCAGAAATAGCAGAGGCATGTATTTTAATGGAAGAGAAAGAGACACCCTTATGTAAGAGATCTGTCAAGTAAAGTAAAATTAAAGTAATGTTGGGAAGAAGAGGATCAGAATCCTGAGCCTGCATCCAGGAACAAAATCTTTTCCATTTTCCTGCATAAGATTTTCTAGTGCTAGGACATCTGGCTTCTAAAATGACATCCATAACCTGCTTGGGCAGTAAAGAAGAAATCAAAGGCCCTGGATTAACCAGGCCGCCAGGCTGAGAGTTCTGACATGAGAGTGTAGAACCTGACCCCGATGTTGAGACAGAAGGTTCGGAGACTGAGGTAAAACCCAAGGGGGCTCCAGGCATAGGTTTTTTAGAGTTGGATACCAAAACTGCTGAGGCCAATTTGGAGCCAGCCAGATGATCATCTTGGGCTTGTCCTGTTTTATCTTCAATAAAACCCGTGGAAGAAGAGGGAGAGGCGGAAAGGCATATCCCGAGAGGTTCCTCCAACTGAATGACAGGGCGTCCACTCTCCAAGCTTCTGTGTGGAAAATCCTGGTGCAAAAAGTCTGTAGCTGATGATTGAGATGGGATGCAAAGAGATCTATGTGAGGACATCCCCAGACTGCTATCATCTTGAATATTTTGGTGTCCAGCATCCACTCGTGTGGATCCGAAAGATGTCTGCTCAGACTGTCTGCCAGGAAGTTTTGTTTCCCTGGTAGAAACTGAGCTTGAAGATCCAGATTGCAAGATAGAGCTGTGTCCCATAGATCCATGGCTAGTCTGCAAAGGGGGTAGGAATGAGATCCCCCTTACTTGTTTATGTACCACATAACTGTGGTGTTGTCTGTCCGTATTAACAGGTGTCCTGGTTGTAAAAGATTCCTAAAGGCCAATAGAGCTTTCTGAATGGCTAACATTTCCTTTAAATTGATATGCAGGTGCTTCTGATCCTTTGTCCAAAGGCCCTGCAAACAATTGCCCTGAAAATGGGCTCCCCTTGCATAATCTGAGGCGTCCGTGGTTAGAATCTGAGAGGCAGGAGGCAGACGGAAAGGCTTCCCTTTGTTTAGAGCACATGCCCTGGACCACCAAAGAAATTCCTTTTGAAGGCAAGGAAGAATGGGTATCAGTATGTCTAAACTGTGGCAATGCTGAGACCATACACTTTTTAGGTACCACAGTATTTTCCTCATGTGTAGTCTTGCATATGGTACGAGAAGGATGCAGGAGGCCATGTAACCCAAAGCCTGCAGGAATTTCCTTGCAGATAGATGAGTTAAAGTTGCCAAAGTTCTGAAAGTTGAAGCCAGCTGTAACTGTTTTTCGGATGTCAGAAATGCCATCTGGGTTGTGGTGTTTAGAAGTGCACCCAGAAAAGTTATCTGTTGTGATGGTGTCAAATTTGACTTTTTTATGTTTACAGAGAATCCCAGGAACTTGAGGAGGTTCTGTACAAATTCTAGATGCTGGAGTAAGACATCCTTGCTGTCTGCCTGAATTAGACAATCGTCCAGATAAGGATAAATTTGAATTCCCTTGAGTCTGCAGTAAGCTACTACTGGAGCCAGGCATTTGGTAAAGACCCTGGGCGCAGTAGATAATCCAAAGGGCAGCGCAGAGAATTGAAAGTGCCTTGATCCGGCTTTGAACCTGAGGTATTTTCTGCGATCCTGCCTGATGGGAATGTGTAAATATGCCTCCTTTAAATCCAAAGTTACCATCCATGCATTTTTGGACAGCATTGGAAGTAGCTGCTGTAGAGTAAGCATCTTGAATTTTGGAATCTCTAGAAAGGTGTTCAAGACCGACAGATCCAGAATGGGTCTCCATGAGTTTTGCTTCCTTGGGACTAGAAAGAGCCTTGAATAAAACCCTTTTCCCATCTCTGAAAGAGGAACCAGTTCTATGGCATTCATAGCCAAAAGAGTTTCCACCTGGTTTAAGGCCTCCGTCCATTGATGTTTTGGAAGGTCTGGCCATCCACTTGGCCTTGGCAAGGTATGAAAATGGAATTTGTAACCTCTTAAAACCACATCCAAAACCCATTTGTCTTGGGTTATTTGAGTCCAATTTTGATAAAAAAGAGAGAGTTTTCCTCCGAGAGGGGCTTTCAGGGAAGAAGTTCCTGTAGCCCCACAGAGGGAGTCATTGAGTTTGTTTCCTTTGAGATTGTGACCTGTCCTCTCCTCCCCTAGGGGTGGAAGCAGTCCACTGTCTTGGTCTATAAGCAGCTTGTGATTGAGGCCTCCCTCTGGAACGTCTGTATCTACCCCTCTGAGGCCTGTCTGAAGTGGGAAAGGACCAATTTTTTGAAGGCCAATTCCTGCTAAATCTAGGAGGCTGTACTTGTAAGAAATCTTTAACTGTTTGCATTGATTTCGCCTTATCCTCCATCTTTTTAATCACCTCTTCAGCTTTTGATCCAAACAAAACATTAGGCTGAACAGGAGCATCCAATAACTTTGCCTTTACTTGTTCAGGTAAATTTTGTTCCTTTAGCCATGCATGCCTCCTAATGACTGTGCCAGAGGCCGTAGCCCTACAAGAAGCCTCCAAGGCATCAAATCCACAGTGTAAGCCATGCTTCCCAACCTGTTCAGTGGCATGCAATAAGTCATGTAATTCCTTATCCTCTGCACAGGCAGAAATGGAAGTAAGCTTTTGTTTTAAGACAGACAATAGAAATTGCTGGTATTTAAACATATGAAACTGACAGTTTAAAGCCCTAATGGACAAAGTAGCAGAAGTGTACACCTTTTTGCCCCATCTTTCTAAGGATCGAGAATCCTTTTCAGTAGGAGTAGGATTTTTGGCAGAAGCGGCCTTAGCTCCCTTAGGACCCTGAGAAATGGTTTCAGGGTCAGCAGAGGGGTTCTTATATAAAAACTGATGGGAATCAGGAACCCTGTAAAATCTATCAGGCTTCACAGGAGCAGGAGGAAAAGAGTCAGGGGTTAAGTTAGCCTCCGAAAAGGCATCATCCACAATATCCAAAACAGGAGAAATAGCCAGGGGTCTATGTTGGGGAAGAAGAAGAAATTCCCTCAGCCTTTTCTTGGATTCCGAATACTCCTGTCCTTCCCAGTGGAAATGTTCCCTCATTTCATGCAAAGTTTCCCCAAAGGAGAAATCCTCAGGGGGAGAAGCTGAAGGAATGGATTCTTCAGCATCAGAATCCTCATAATGAGGGAAAGAATATTCCTGATCAGAAGAAGAAACTGAGGAAACAGAAGCCTGATCAGAGGAATCATAAGAAACATCCTGCCTTGGCCTTTTGTCTGGAGGGGGATGAGAACCCCTAATCATAGTAAGTAAATCCTCCGCCATCTTGAGTAACTGTTTCTGTGACTTGGGAGCCGGTTCAGAAGAAGCCTATGTAGAAGTCTTTGATTTTGAAGGAGTCTTTGCCTTTGTCTTTGGCTTCGCCTTTATTAGTAGCTGAGTAGGCCTGAAAACCCCTTCGGAAGCCGGTACCTGCACAGCGGCTCTGGACCCATCCGAAGGAGCATTGTCCGAAGGTCCTGCAACAGAAATATTTAAAGGCCTGGTTGGCTCCTCATGAGAGTCCGTTTCGGCCGTCGGTTCTGAAATGGCCGACGACAGGGGCTGCAAAAGCGCCTCACTGACGACGGCCGAACCTGAAGCTGGCTCCGCTTGTGGGCTATCATCAGATTTGGACCTCGGAGGCCTGTCTTTATCCTTGTGACGTTTATGAAATCCGGTAGCCGGGACCGTATCTGACGACATTTTGTAGTTAAAGCGCCTACCGAAGTAATGAAAAGCAAAATCGTACCTTCGCTTAATAGTATGTTGATTGAATCTAGCACAAAACCGACAACTAGCTACATCGTGGTCAGGGCCCAAGCAAGGAATACAGTAAGAATGAAAATCCTTATGAGGTACTTGCTTCCCACATGAAATACAATTATTAACTTTTTCTGACATCAGAGTGGAGCAAGAAAAAAGTTTCCCCAACGGGGTACTTAGCTTTGAGTGGAGAAGAAAGTCTTCAGACCGAAGTATATCAGTAAAATTTCGTCAGGAGTCCGCCGACCAGCAAATGCGAACTGCTATCACCGCACGGCAAGAAAGACTGGAGAAGATGGCGTCGGCTGTCAGCTTTGTACTCCTGGCGCTCTGACGTCAGGCAGCATGGTTGAACAGCCGACACCGGACCCAGACTTTGGGATTCTGGCCGACCTGGGGCTGCCTGCCGGCAGGGAGAACCCTACAGTCATGACTGCAACAGTGAAACACGATGAACATCATAAGTGCAATCTCTCAGCATCTAGGTGGAGATGTATGAACAGTAATGGATAATTCTCTGGGTGCCTTGGACTATACAGTTGGGACAGGGGTGACATATCCCCTGTCAGCTGTTTTCCTACACTCACTCTCTCTCTGTATTCATAGGTAGTTCCAAGAGACTACGAAGAGCCTAACCCAGTTTCCTAGTTACTATGGACTACTGTCTGGCTAAGTTAAGTGACTTTCTCACAGTCAAACAGTAGGCAAACTGAAGCTGTGGGAATCAAACCCTAGAATATATGAAGCAGCTCATTAACAACTGACAGCCCTGATGGGGACAGAGGATGATGTTCGGGAGGGATTTGACTTTGCAAGATAAAGTACAAGAACCGAATGACCTGATCTGAAGTAATCAGAAATGAGGACAAAGTAATGGCAGATTATGGAGAGTTTGTTTTTAAACAGATCACTGGCTACTGCAGAACTGCCACAGGACTGGAAGGCTGCAGTTGCACCCTTGTAAAAAGACAGCAGAAGATGCAGGGAACAGATCTGTGAGCTTAACAATAGCAGGGAAAGTTAGGGAGAAAATCCTGAGGTGAAGACATTCTGTTATTAATGCTATGGACAGAGACCATATCTCTTTAGGGAGAGACTGAGTACTTTTCAGTCTCAGGAAGTTGAGACCTGAGGGCACCCCATTTACAGAGGCAGCTTGATTTGTATCACCAAAGAGACCGCCTCTGTCCACAACATTAATGGACTACAATGTTAATGTTAGAGAACACCAGGGTTGTTATAACTCTAGTGCACTGTATACATTAAGATTCCTGTGTAATAAATACTGTATTGGTCAGACTATCCAGTACAAATTCTAATTTTAGACCCCATTAGATACATTAAAAATGGGTCAGTTGTTAGCCGAGTTGCTATACATTTTAAGCAGGCTGGTCATGACTTTCATTCAGAATTTTTTTAGTTGGGTATAAATACTTGCATCCAGATTTTTTTCTAAACATGTTCTTCTGGTTAAAGAGTACAGCTACATCTTTGCTTGTAATATTCTTCAATGTCATATGACTGTTTTTTTCTTCTCCCATCGTTTCCTCCTGCATTCCTTATCTGCTGTTTTAACATCTTTCTTCCTCTCTTCCTTCTTTGTCTAATTGGTTACCTTTGATTTACAGGATAAAGTCCTACATATGCGTTTAATTTTTCTACCTATGAAGGCATTCAACTGAGACACTGTTTTGATGTGTTGATATAAGTTACGTTTTAATTCTAGTCATCTTGGCTTCAAACTCCCGTATGCTTGTGCTAATGTTTGAGAAAACATACTGGAACTCTGTATGGCAGTGTACTTAACACACACACACAAAGTAAACAAACTTACTATTGCTCTACTGTTCAGTGGTCACAGTGTGTGCACTGTTTACCTGCTTCAGTGAAAGTACAGGTAGGACTCATGAAAAGTGCACGAAGCATTACAAACATGATCTACATTTGTGATGCCTACTGTTTCAAGAATTAAAAAAAAATGTTTATCTGAGAGTAACCCATCACTTAAAACTAAACCAGAAATGGAAGTGCTGAGTTATGTTGGGTATAATTTGGTGCTTCAGCTACAGTTCTTATAAATATCATTATACAGCTGATGTAAGCGCTTGGTTACCACGGCGTGGTAGGCCTTGCATATCTGACAATGTATAATGCTGAGATGTAGGAAATAGAGCTATGCACTTACCATAACTTGGCATCCTATGTCATTATTCATCACACAGTGTTTAGGATCCGATATCGGATCTGAACCGGCAACATACAACAGATGGATCCATGGCTCTAGCTCCTCCCTCTCCCATAATGCCCTGCTGACCTCTAACTCGCAGATCGAGTTTGCTAACATATTCCTAAAGGCTACTCCTACAAAACTTGGAGGCAAAATTCTGGGACCCTACAAAAAGCATTCCAACTTCTTCCAAGATCCAACAAGGTAGGGGGATGGTGGGAGGGAAATGTGATGAATAATGAAATAGGATAACACAGATGCCAAGTTATGGTAAGTACATAACTCTTTATCTGATATTATCCATGTCATTATTCATCACCATAGGGTCAGAGTCCCCAGCTATCACTTATCCTGGGGGCCTCAAGGAAGGCCATGCCAAAGCACTGTGGAGCCAAAGGAAGCCATGCTCCTAGAAATCAAATCCAGCTTATAATGAGATATAAAGATGTGAGGATTAGACCAAGAGGCGGCAGCAAAAATGTCATCAATAGAAAGTTTGGCCAAAAAGGCTGAGGAAGTAGCTACTGACCTCATAGAATGAGCCCTGATTTTTCCTGGAACCTCAAGATGTCTATTGTCTAAGACTGTGGAGATGCAGCTGGAGATCCATTTAGAAATAGTGACCTTAGAAACCAGGAGGCCACGTTTGTTCGGGGAAAAAGCCACAAAGAGCTGTTCTGACTTGCGAAATCTTTTGGTCCAATGTAGGTAAATCTGTAATGGTCTGTGTATGTCCAAGGTATGCAGAAAGTACTTCACTTTGTTGGAATAATTAGAAATGAACACTGGTAGCTGAATACATTGGTTTAGATTAGATGCAGAAAGAGGAATTAATTTCAAGAGAAACTCTGTCCTTGTGAAAAATCATGTAAGGAGGGGCAATGGAAAGAGCTTGCAGTTCAGAAACCTTCCTAGCAGAAGTTATAGCAACCAGGAAGGTCATTTTCCATGACAAGAACTTGAGATTGCAAGAATAGCATGTTCAAAAGGACTCCTAGTTAGAGACTGCAAAACTAAAGTAAGATCCCAAGGAGGCGAGGTATCCTTAATCTGTGGTCTAAGCAGAAAGACCCCCTTCATGAACACTTTGTAAAGCCTAGCTGAAAAGAAAGGTTCCACTGTCCTCATGAAAATTAGAAATCAACGCCAAATGAAGTTTGATCATACAGAAACTAGCTCCCGCTTGGAAAAGGGAGGACAAAAAACAAAGGATATCAGACACTGAAGCAGAAAAAGGATCCAGATTCCTGCTCTTGGCCAGATGAAAAACCTTTTCCTACAGTAAATTTTTCTGGTGGAGGGTTTCTGGGAGGCTAAAATAATAAACTTGATGGGTGACACCAGCCTGGACTGTTTAAGATCACTGAAATTGGAAAAACCATGTGGTTAGACGAAGGGTCTGAAGATATGGGAGGGGAAGCCCCAAAGGATGAAAGATCAGATCCTGTCAAGGATCCAGTATCCAGGGTGGATATTTCAGATGAGACCTGATGCAGGGGAACCATGGCTCCCAGGGCCAGAAAGGGGCAATGAGGATAAGGGATGTCCTAAGGCTTTGCGCTTTCTGCAGAACCCTAGGAATAAGAGGAACACGAGGACAGGCGTACAGGAGAATCAGAGGCCAAATGTGGATTACAGCATCCCTCAGTGACTCCCCCGGAGGGAGGGGGGTAAGGGCAAAGTACCTGGTGCATTGTGGTTGGCTAGGGAGGCAAAGAGGTTGCAGCAAGGTTGACCCCAACGGTTAAAAATCTGATTCGCCACTGTGGGACTGAGAGACCACTAGTGAGGACTGAAGACAGATCTGCTTAGCTTGTTGGCTAACATGTTGGGAGTCCCCAGTTATATGTGTTGCAAGAAGGAAGCACCCAGGGGACATCTCCCATTCCCACACTCTCATGGCCTCTATGCACAATGGGTAAGATTGTGTTCCCTTCTGTTTGTTGACATACCAGATCACAGCCATGTTGTCTGTCTGAACTGCAATCATCCCCTGAGGAAGGAATCCTGAAAGGCTTGCAACGACATAAGAACTGCTCTCATCTTTAGGTCGTTTATGTGCAACTTGGTCTCTATGGGGGACCACACGCCTTGGACAGCCTTCCCCTGGAAATACCCCCCACCCCAACAGGGAAGCGTTCATGGTCACCCCGGTCTTGGGAGGAGGGAGAGAAACGGGCCTGCCTAGAATGAGATCCTGAGATTGAAGCCACCAAAGAAGATGTCATCTGTACACAGGCGTCAACTTTATGGGCATGGACATGGGCTGAACTAGAGTCAACCACTGAACTGTCAATGTCCACTGTAACAACTGCTTGTGGTACCTTGCCAGGGGAATGAGATGAATGGCTGAGGTCATGGATCCAAGGGCTGGAAGAATCAAATGAACCAGGGGAAGTGACAGGTCTAAGATCTGCATAACCAGTTCCTGGATCAACTGAACCCTGCATAGAGGTAATGCTGCAATCTCTGAGACAGAGTCTAACAGTACTCCCATGAACTCCAGCTATTGTGTGGGGACCAGATTGGACTTCGAATGATTGATAGCGATCCCCAAATAATCGAAGAGGGGAAGAATTTAATGGATTGGTTGTAGCAGTCGATGCCTCGAAGGTGCCGTGAGGAGCCAATCGTCGAGGTACGGGATGACCTGAAATCCCTGCAGCCGCAGGTGTGCCAATACCACTGCTTTACATTTGGTAAACACCCAACGGGCTGTTGTGAGACTGAAGGGTAGGGCTCTGAACTGGTAATGGCTGGCTCCTAGCTGGAAACTAAGATGTCTCCTGGAATGTCTACAGTAGGTGTCCTGAAGATCTACTCAGCACATCAAATTGCCCTTGTATAAGAGAGGCAGAATGGCCAGAGCATTGACCAACTGGGCCTTTTTGACTGAAAGACTGAGTTCGTTGAGATCCAAAATAGGAAGCAGGTCCCCCATCTTTTTTGGCACTAAAAAGAAGCAAGAATGAGTATCAGATCCTCTTTGTCCTATTGGGATCTCTTGAATGGCTCTTTATTGAAGACGTTGATGAACTTCTTTAAAGGCCAGCTTCCTCTGACTGGGTGGAACATCTGGGAGGTAACTTTTTACGAGAGGGAGTTCCGAAAAAGGAATGGACTAGCCCCTGGAAACAATGTTTAACATCCACTATAGCTGTCCAGGCTAGTGGTGTAGGGAAATGCGACCCTCGACTGCCTCCAAGACAGAGCAGTCGGGTAATGGTTCAGGAGCGCTGATAGGGCTGCTCAGAGAAGGGTTCCCTGGAGCCCTAATTTTGCAGACCCCCCCACCTCCAGGGTGGCGTTGGGCATTGAAACCTCACCCCCTGCCTCTGGAAGAGGAGTCATCAGGAGCGTCCTGGAAGGGAGTCTGTGACTTCTGGCACCACATCTTCCTAGTTTCTTGCTGGGTCTTAGAGAAGGACCTCTGAGTAGTAGAAAGCTTGATCCCAACTGCAGACAAAGTCTTCCCTTTCTGCTCGCTGTGGGTGAAAGTGCCCTTCACAGAACGTCCAAAAAGGGTAGAACCATCAAAAGAAGCATTGGTAAAGGACACTTGAAGGGTACTGCAAACATGCATAAATATACCCAAGCATGATGCCTCATACCAATGCTGGTACCTGCTGCTCGAAAGGTAGCTTCCACAGCTTTGGAAATTAGCCTCACTGAGGAGTTCACAAGGGATGTCAGAATAGTAGCTTTGGAAATACCTTTTTAAAGTCTTCCGCTGGCAATAACTCTGTAAGGGAAGTGGAAAATTCTTGGACCAAATCCCTTTGAAGGTGGGTAAAGTGTGCCAAGTAATTAACCGCCCTCAGTCTGAAGGTAGCGGATGTGTAGACACACTTCCCAAGATGGTCCATCACCCGTGACTCCCTGATTGGGGGATGGACTGTGGGGGCTCTGCTCTACCAGCTCCTTGGTCCGGAGCTATCGAAAGCCGAGGCATAAGGGACCGGTCTGAAAAAAAAACAGTACCAGATCCTGCCCCCGCAGAGCTGGCATCAACCACTCTGGCCCGAGGGCACAGGAACAGAGTAAGTCGGGGACCCTGACGGGGGTGGAGAAAAGGGGAATACTTGGCCTCGCCAGGATCTGACCACAGGGGTCAGAGTACTGAGATTCAAAGGCTACAGGGTTGGAAGAGAAGAATGACTAACTGGGAGGAGCGAAGCCCTCCTGGCCAAATGGGCAAAGGAAGCCAGGAGCCCCAACTCTATTTGGGCCTTGAGGAAGCTCCTCATCATCCTGTCCATGCCAGAGGGTAACAGACTCCTAGAAGACCTGGAGGAAGAGGAGAAGTGCGTAGACTTAGTAAGAGACCCTACCAACTTGCGGCAGTGTTCCGGGGTTCGGCTCAGAGGCCTTGGAACCAATGGAGCTACCTGTCTCGAGGTAGAAGCTACATCCTCCAGAACTATAATTGGATCAGACGATACTATGGGATCTGACGGATGAGCCAACATAGCAATCTGATCTGACGAACTGGTTGGATCCTAGGGCCTCTGATCTGAAGAAGCCCTGAAACCGGAAGATGACTCTGCGGCTCTCACATCCGAAGACCTTGGGTCTGAGAAGGTCCAGGCTGGGGTCGGATCCCAGGACCTAGGATTTGACAGCCGTGGTTTCTTAGATCGAGCTGAAGGTAAAGAAGGGGTCTTCCTCTTTGGATCTGCAAAGGATGCCTTCCAAGGGGAAAGAAAGGTCCCCCCTGAGCTAGAACTTTCAAAAGGAGTTTATTACAAGCCCTCCTTGTGGGAGTTGGAATGGGGCATCTTCCGACTGCACAAGGAACACTTTTTAAAGCCCGAGCTCAGCCATAAAGAAAAAATACACTAAACACAAACACTACTCTACAGGAAAAATAGCTAACTGCCAAAGCCTTAATGGCTAAGGGAAAAAAAAGGCACCAAACTACCACTAGCGACAAAACTCTCTAAACAGCTAAGCTAAGGGAGGGAAGGTACTACTAAACTAAGAAAACAACTGTAAAGGAGATAAAACTCACTACACTAACTAAACCAAAACATTATAAATCAAACACTTATCTGCAGCCTGAGCCAAGGAATCGAGTCTGAAGTGAATAAAGGCAAACAAGATCTGGGGGTTAGAGGTCAGCAGGGCATTATGGGAGAGGGAGGAGTTGGAGCCTTGGATCCATCTGTTGTATGTTGCCAGCTCGGATCTGATATCAGATGCTAGACCCTATGGTGATGAATAATGACATGGATAGCATCAGATCTAGGGGTTACCCACAGCTGGTATGATTTGGTCAACAAGGATAGAGCAAAGTCTGAGGGATTAAACAATGCTAGCCTATGGATAAACCTGCATCACCTACACTGTAACATTACAAATTACTATTATACAAGGATATCTGAAAAATATTTTTTTACCTTTTTTTTTTTTTTTTTTTAAATATTGTATCACAAAACTTCCTGTTTCTTCTCACTAACTACAGCATAAACAAGATTTAGTGAGTAGATTTGCATATGCACATCTGTGCTTGTACTGTACATCAGATTTTTGTATTTGCTACTACTTTTTTTAAAGGGAGTCATAAGTTTTCATATGTCCAGCTGTTTACATGAGTATTTCTATAGAGCTGAAGTGTATTGTGAGTACTTCCAACATTTGCTTTAAATCTGTTACATATTGTTTTGGTTCTTAATGTGTGTGCGTGCTTAGTAAGCTAGACACATGTAGCTGGAGTTTAATTTCCATAATTAGTTGCAAAGAAAAACGTGGTTGCAAAATTTTCTTAATAGACGAGTCACAGTGACTGTTTAATTTATTTCTTTATTTTTAGGTAGTAAAATAAAAAAACTATCCTGAATTAAACATTTTTCAGAAGCATAAAGAAAAAATAAGAAGTTATGTACCTACCATAACGTTCCATGTTAGTTGTCTTCTCTCGCCTTCTTTCTTGCTTGATGGGTTCGGAGCCGATCCTCGGCTCCGACTCGGCACTTGCTAAGCTCGAGAGTCACTTTTACCAGCTCGAGGCAGCCCCATATCCCATGATGCAAGGCGGTAAGTACCCAGATCTCGTTTGATGATAAAGGGCAATAGCACCAAGCATAAACACTTCCCAAAGGAAGAAAGAAAGCCTACAGGATGGAAGAAGGACCAGCTCTGAATGGTCTTCAGCATAAAATTCCTTGTAGAAAAGGTCTGTCCAGGCCTGGGGAAGGAGGGAGGGTCAAGAAAGAAGGCGAGAGAAGACAACTAACATGGAACGTTATGGTAGGTACATAACTTCTTAATGTTAAGTTGTCAATCTCACCTTCATTCTTGCTTGATGGGACCGCGTCCCTAGCACCTCTATCCTGGGTGGCTCAATGGAACAGACTCTTGAGGACTGTAGAGCCAAAACTGGCTCTGTCCCTGGAGGCCAAGTCCAATTTGTAATGGGAAACAAAAGTATGAGGAGTGGCCCAAGTGGCCGCTGCACAAATAGTGTCTAAAGGAAGTCTAGCTTGAAAGGCTGTAGAAGTAGCTAAGCTCCTAGTTGAATGTGCTTTAGGTTTTGAGCACAGCTGTTTTCCCCTGAGCAGATAAATTTCAGAGATGACAGAAGAAAGCCATCTAGATAAGGTCACTTTAGAGACAGGAAGGCCTTTCTTGTTATTCGCATAGGAAACAAAGAGTTGATCGGATTTCCTAAATTGTTTAGTTCTGTCCAAATAATATCTGAGTTGGCAGTGGACATCAAGATAATGTAGTTTTTGTTCCGATCTGTTTGAATAGTTTGGAAAAAATAGAGGGAGATCAATAGATTGATTCAAATTAGTCTTTGAGGCGACCTTAGGCAAAAAGGTCGGATTAGTTCTCAATGATACTGTCTTTGTGAAAGACCAAATAGGGGGGTCGAACCGATACAGCATGAAGTTCAGGCACCCTCCTGGCCGATGTAATAGCTACTAGGAATAATGTTTTCCAAGAAAGAAATTTTAGGGAGCAAGAAACAGCTGGCTCAAGGGGAAGAATCAAGGATGTCAGCACTAAATTTAGATCCCATTGAGGAGGAGGATTCCTGATTGGAGGCTTTAGCAGGAAAATTCCTTTCAAGAAGGCTCTACAAAGCCTATGGGACATAATATTGTGATCTGCGATCCCGACATGAAAGTTCGAGATAGCAGCCAATTGAACTCTAACTGTGGAAGAAGAGGAGCCTGCATGAAAAATCTCCGCTAAGAAGTCCAAAACTGCCTGAACTGGGGCAGTGAAGGGATCAATATTCTTGGCTTTAGCCCAATAAGAGAAACGTTTCCATTTGCTTGTATAAATCCTTCTGGTAGAGGATTTTAAAGAAGCTACTATGATGTCTCTAACAGGGTTAGAGATCAAAGGAAGCCTGGCTAAGGAAGGAAGTGGAGCAACCATGCTGTGAGGTTGAGAGAAGGGATAGACCGGTGCAGCTGACCGGATTGGTGAATCAGAAGATCTGGCACTGGGTCCAGATGCCACGGCTGCACCAAAAGGTGACGATGGAGGAACGGAAACCAAATTTGTCGAGGCCAATAAGGAGCAATGAGAATCATTTTGGCTCTCAAAGCGGTTGCTTTCTGGATAACTTGAGGGATCAGGGGAAAAGGAGGAAAGGCATAAAGAAGTCCCTGGGGCCAATCCTGGGTCAGAGCGTCTCTGGGGGGATGGCCTGACAGAGGGAAGAGAGAGAAGAAGTCTGGGCATTTGCTGTTTTGGGGAGTAGCAAAAAGATCGCAACATGGGCGACCCCATTCCAGAAAAATCTCCTCCACTATAGATTGCTTGAGAGACCACTCGTGAGGCATGAGAATAGCTCTGCTCAATCTGTCCGCTAAAATGTTGGTTTTCCCAGGGATGTGCGTTGCTACCAGAAACCGATGAGAGGAGATCGCCCATTGCCAAAGTCTGAGCTTCGACACAAGGGGTAGGACTTGGTTCCGCCCTGTTTGTTGATATACCAAACTACAGATATGTTGTCTGTGTGGACTGCAATTGTCCCTACAGGAAGAAAGTCGTTGAGGGCTTGCAACGTTAAAAGCACTGCTCTTATCTCTAGGACATTTATGTGCAGGTGGTATTCGAACGGTTGCCACGTCCCATGAACCATCCTGCCCTGATAATGACCCCCCCACCCGATCAGGGAGGCATCCGTGGTGACAGTGGCTACCGGGGATGGGGGTACAAAGTGTCTGCCTTGGTGAATCTGGGGAGAAGTGATCCACCAAGCAAGATGATTTTTGCAAATCTGTGTCACCAGAATTTGGTGACGCATTGGAAGTTGTTGGTAAGACCATTGAGTGAACAACATCCACTGAAGAAGGCGCATGTAGAAGCGAGCCAGGGGAAGAAGAGTAATGGCCGCAGCCATGAGGCCTAACACCTTTAGAAGCATTCTGGCCTGTACTTTCTTGTTGGCTGGAATGATCCTGACGTGAGTTTGAATGTCTGAAACTCTTTGATCTGTAAGGGTAGCTGACATCCGAACAGTGTTTAAGTTTGCGCCTATGAAAGTAATAGACTGGCAGGGCGATAAGGATGACTTTTCGAAGTTGATCGAGATGCCCAAATGAGAACAAAGATTTATTGTGTAATCCCTGGCTTGAACAAGCTGATGCCTGGTGGTGGCTGAAAGGAGCCAGTCGTCGAGATACTGAAACACCTGGAATCCTTGATGTCTCAGGTGAGCCATGACCACTGCCATGCATTTGGTGAACACTCTGGGGGCTGTAGTGAGAACAAAGGGCAGAGCTCTGAAATGGAAATGACTGGACCCCAGCCGAAAGCGGAGAAATCTCCTGGAGCGTCTGTGAATTTTTATATGATAGTACGCATCCTGAAGATCTATTGAGCACATCCAGTTGTCCTTCTGCAAGAAGGGCAGAATCGAATGAAGAGTGACCATTCGGAATCTTGTCTTCCTCACAGACTTGTTGAGTCTGCTGAGATCCAATATTGGTCTCCAGTCTCCCGTCTTTTGGGGACCAAAAGAACCTTGAGTAGATTCCGGCTCTGAATGGTCTGTTGTAACTGGCTGAATGGCTCTTTTGCAGTAGTTTTGAGACTTCTAACTCTGCAATTTCCCTTAGACCGGGTGGTACGTCTGGAAGGGAATTTGAGGGATAGAAAGGACTTTCCTCGAAAGGAATTTTGTAACCCTCGGATATGATCGACTGTACCCATTTGTCTTGAGTGAGAGAACGCCAGGCTTCTGGGTACAGCGATAGTCTTCCCCCGACTGCCTCCAAGGAGGGACAGCCGGGCAACATCTCAGGGATGCTGAAAGGGCTTGTCAGAGAGAGACTCTCTGTTTCCCTGGTTTTGTGGACCCCCTCTGCCTCTAGAGCGGCGTCTGTTATTGTTACCCCTCTGCCTCTAGGGGTAAACTGACCACGTGAATCCGGCGTGACTCCTTGGGATTTGCGGAACCACATTTTGCCACCCTTCTGTCCTTTGGGATAAGGTCTAGAAGGGGTGGAAAAGCGGACTCCAACGGCAGAAAGAGTTTTGCCGTCCTGCTCACACCTGGTCAACGCTTCCTTCACTTGAGGGCCAAACAAAGCTGAACCATCAAAGGGAGAGTTTGTGAAGGACGCCTTAAAGGGATCTGCAAAATTACATAGCCGCATCCAGGCTTGGCGCCTAAGAGCCACACCTGTACCTGCGGCCCTACTACTCCATCAGCAGCATATGATATCAGCCGCATGGAGGAGTTTGAAATGGAGTTAAGGGTTCCTAGCTGCGAAGCAATTTTTCCTGAGCCCCTGCAGCTGTAGGATCCTGCACAACTTCACCTAGCTCCTTAAGAATATCCCTTTGGAGTCTGGTGAAGTGACATAGGTAATTCAGCTTAACGCATAGCAAAGGTCGCTGAAGAAAACATCCGCTACCATATCTATCCATGGTCCTAGAGTCCTTATTAGGAGGATGGACAGGTACGGAAGGATCTGCAAGTTCCTTCTTTGTGGCAGCCGCCACCACCATGGCATCAGCGGGACACCTTTTGTAAGGAATTGCTTGTCAGTTGGGGCAGTAATAAATTTAGAAGGCCTCCTAGGGACTGGCTCTACAGAGTCAGGAGCAGCCCACGCCTTCGAGCAATAACCTGCATAAGGGGTCGAAGGCAGAGACACCCAGGAGGTGGAGGGCCGAGATCCAAATGCCTTCAGGTTTACTGACTCATCCTCAGAGGGATTATTGTTGGGCCAGTTTCTCCTCTGTCTAAGGAGTTCTAGGATGTCTGAGAAGGAGACATCCTCAGAGGGGGATCTTGGGGATCCCTCTGACTCATCTAAGTCAGTATCAGAAGTGATAGACTCGGGGGAGTCTACGTGTTTCCTCTTACATGTCCTCTTCCGCAGAGGATCTACCGACAAATCAGGAGAATCCTCGAAGAGGGGATATTCCCAGTGGGGAAACCTGAGGCGGAGGATCTCTGGGTCCTGGAGCAAGAGAAGTGGCAGAGATGTCAACAGGCACCATAGAGGGAGGAGCTAAGGGAACAGACTGCTGGCTGAGACCAGTGGCCAGCGCACTCTTCATCACCTCGAAGGCTCCCTCCCAGGAAGGTCCGAGAGAACCCACTCAAGAACTAGGAATTCCAGGACCCACCGAAAAGGAAGGCTCCGAGGCAGATGTCGGAGCCGAGCTCACCAAGGCCGAGGCTCCAAGGGGAAGAGCGGGTTCAGACAAGGGTCCGATGCCACTCACCCCCTCGGAGTAGACCAGGGAAGCCCGGCCACCGAATCCCTCTAAGGAAGGTCTCGAAGAGGAGATAAGAGTAGAGGCTGAAGGAGCAGAAGGGGGTATCTGTCCCTCAGCCATAGCAGAAACCATTCCCGAAGACTCCAACTCCAAACTCTGGGGTAGAGTCGAAGGAGGAACTGCAATGGGGTGTGGACTAATAGTCATCTGCTGAGACGGACTATGTAGCATTTGGGCCAGTGCCTGTGACTTTAGTAATCTACTGACCACTCTCTCCAAATCATGGTCAGAAAGCCTGGATGACCTTGAAGATCGGCTCCGATGGCTCCGCTCCGAGAGGAGAGCGGCCGAGCCGAAGTATCGGCTCCAAGGAAGGGACCTCGACCTCTTCCTCGGAAGGAACCATCGGAGCCGATGAAACCACAGAAACTGTCGGAGCCGACAACTTATCGGCACCGACAGGTAGCTTCGATGCATCGGCTCCAGCCGGAGCCGATACGGCCATAAAAGTAACGGTGTCGGAGCCGACCGGAGCCGACACCGATGCCTGGGCCACATGGTGGTCGGAACCGATCGGAGCAGACACCGGCGGTCGAACCAGAGTCGGCACCGATAGCCATGGGCCGAAGGTTTAGGTAACCAGAATCGGCTCCAGCCGAGCCGATCTCGACTCTGAATGAGTCGAGCCGAGGCCACAGGCTTGGACACAGAAGCCTGGGCCTTGGAAGACTTAGAAGTCTTAGATGGCCGACTTAGCCGGAGAGCCCTCCGACTTAAGAAGGCCCCTCAAAATCAATTTATTTCTTCTTTCCTGCAGGACTCTCTGGCTAAAAGAATGACATATAGCACAGGAGTCCTGCAGGTGAAGAGGCCCCAGGCAGTAAAGGCAAGAAGTGTGACCGTCTGTCAGAGACATCTTCTGATAGCACGAGTCACACTTCTTAAAGCCTGAGACCCTTTCTTTAGACATGGTGCACAAAACACACACACAACACCAGTCCAAGAAATTAAATTAAATATCAATAACAAACACACACACACACACCCTAACAGGGGGGGGATGGGATGGGTGAAGTCTGACTGAAAGTTATGAGGAGACAGGGAAATTTTCTGTCAGAAAATGACTAAAACTAAGTTAAAACTAATAATTTTAAGTTTTTTTTAAGAAAGGGGCTAAAATAGTAAAGTAACAATTCACTTACCAGGAGCTGGTAAAAGGAGGACCTCATCAGCGAAGCGGCAAACGAGATCTGGGTACTTACCGCCTTGCATCATGGGATATGGGGCTGCCTTGAGCTGGTAAAAGTGACTCTCGAGCTTAGCAAGTGCCGAGTCGGAGCCGAGGATCGGCTCCGAACCCATCAAGCAAGAATGAAGGCGAGATTGACAACTTAACATCTTCATATTTACAACAGAGAAAAAGTAAAAACGAAATTTATGTATTCACCATAATGATAGATCTATGCTGTCTGTTTTTGTCCTTTCTCAAAGTGTGGGTCTTTGGATCAGAGTCCTGTTGTATGTACCAGTTTATAAAATCTGATCTGATGTCTTTAACAACCATTCTTCAAAGTATGGTTCTTCAGATCAGACTTTGGGCAATTTCACGCTTTGGATCTGGTGCTCATGCTCCTCTCCCCTTACCCATAATTCCCCTGTGCAGACCCAGTTACCTATGACAGAGTTTGCCTGCAAGAAAAAATGCAAATGTACAATGTCTAAGTAGTAAATAAACCAGCTGATACACATGGTCTTGATAAGACAAATAAATCTCTAGGGATCAAGGATAAATCAGCCAGAGCAGTGCAGGAGTTAAAAAGTCACATACCATAAAATACATGGAAGGGGGAAGGAGGGTGGACAGTTGAGTAAGGATGGAAGCAGACAACACTATCATTACGGCGAGTTCATAATTTTCATATCTGATGTCTTTTCTGTCCTTTCCTAAACTTATGTGACAGAGTCCCCAGCTACTGTAGCACCTAGGTGGTCTTATGGAAGGATATTTAGAGCACAGCTGAACCAAAGGAGACTCTTAATTTGGTTTTTATGTCCAATTTATAATGTAAAATGAAGGTGTGAACCTTGAACCAGGTGGTAGCTACACAGATGTCATCAAGAGGTACTCTGGAAAAGAGGGCTGTAGAGGCTACAGATCTGGTAGAGTGGCTTATGAGAGTATAAGCAATTATAAACCCTGCTCTGTTCTTTGTACACATACGATATACATTCAGACAGCTAATGGGAAAGAGTGACTTTGGATATCCCCTTTCCCATCCTGACAGGGGTAGCAACAGACAAACCACTGATAAGGTTTCCAGAAGGTTTTTGTTCAATGTAAATGAAACGGTAACTGACTATGAACATCCAGTAAGTGAAAATTATATGCAACTTTGTTTTAAAAATTTGGGAAAAACAAAGATGATTTATGGATTGGCTAATAGAGGATTCAGAAGCCACCTTTAGAAGAAAAGACAGACTCGTTTTCAAGTGCACACTGTCTTTGTGGAAAACCATGTATGGAGGCACTGAGTTCAGAATTATCCTAGCTGAAGTAGCAGCAACTAAGAAAAGAATTTTCCATTATTAAAAATTTAAATCAACTTTAACAGCTGGTTCAAAAGAAGGGCTAATTAAGGTTTGTAGTAAAATTGTAATATCCCAGGGAGAAACTAAGTCTCCAAGGGGGGGGGGGGGGTGGGTGTAACAGAAAGGTTCCTCTAATAAAGCGTTTAGATAATCTTAAGGATGCAACAAGCATGTGAGATTCTCACCAATGTGAAAGGAAGATATGGCTGCTAACTTTACTTCAACAGTGGAATAGCTGGTTCCATTCTGAAAAAGACAAGCAATAAATTCTGACATTGCTGGAAGAGAAGCAGAAAAGGATCCCTGGAACCGCTGCAGTTGAAGATGAGTTGCTACTACTGCCATACATTTAACACCTGGGGGGGCTGTGGTAAGACCGAAAGGCAGAGCTCTGAACTGAAAATGACAGTCTCCCAACATGAAGTGACTTTCTGGAGCGTCTGTCCATTTGTATAATGTAGTACACATGCTGAAGATCTGTCAAGCATATCCAGTCATTCTCAGTAGAGGAAGAATAGGCTGTTCCATGACCATCCAGAATTTCATTTATCTTACAAGTTTAAGTAACTTCTCCTTCATGATCTGGATGACCGAATAGATGAGGCCTAGAGTAATGGTACAGGTTTTTCTGCAGTATTGGTGAACAAAGCCTCTGGGAAATTGGATCAGGTCAGAAATTACAATTGGATCCAAGAATAGTGAGGGTTTTACAATTTTTGGAGCTGAAGACGGCATGCGGTCTGGAGATCTCTTCCTTAAGATCTTCATTTTTCATTTTCCCTGGATTTCTCATTGACTATCATCTGGCTTATTTGGAGTAGGAGAAGGATGAAGAAGTATAAAATTTAGTTGGAAATGATGAGATGCCTTTTTGCACAAAGGCTGGCAGTAGCCCTTTTAAAATAAGTTTGTTAGTGTTTCACAATGGCACGAGTCCAAAAGCTTCACAAATACAACAAGAAGTGTCCAAGTGAGAAGAGCGCAGACAAAATACATGTGCGTTGGAGTTGGCAACTTGTGGGCACAAGAAGCCACGCATTTCTTGAAACCAGTCAGTTTCTCTGACATGCTGAAAGGAAAGAGATGACAACAGAATAGAAGCTATATCCTTGTATATTTAATACAAGAGAAAGGAAGTGTCCAACACCAATGCAAAGAACAAGCAAAGGTTTAGGGAAGGTGAGGGTAATGAGAACAGTAATAGGAAAAGAAATAGAAATCGTAATAATAATTATAAAACACTTATCCAACAAAAAACACCAGAGTATCAACAGATCCATCTTATTTTTGTGGCAGCAAACGAGTTATGGGGTAGTTGGATCAACACAGGAGAATTATGGGTATGAGAAGCAGCCTGAGCACTGGATCCAAAGCTTGAAAGTGGCCCAGATCTGAAGAACCGGATGTTCAGGAAAAGGCAACGTCAGATAAGACTTCAGGCTTATAAATGCCCTAGGGCAGATAGCCTAGTACGAACCTATGAACCTATAAACCAATACATACAATGAGAGAGCTATGCACAGGAAATGGAGCTCAGAGTATTAACATTCAATTTCATATACAGGCAGTTTTACTCAGGATAAAACTAAATGTCACTTAGTACAACATATCGTATTGAGAGGGCAAAATATTATTTCTGATTTTTTTTCATTAGTTTTTATATGGTTGGTCTAATCATCTGTTGAGTAATAATATCTCATCCTTTACTTTTATCATGTCCCTTCCAAATGGACAATATTTTGCCTTCCAATTTATTGCTACTGTTTTTTTAAATTTGCTAACATCAAAAGTGGCTTACATGTATAATCAGACTTTCCTTCTATTTTACAGAAATCAATAACAATACGAAGGATAATTCTATCTTCTCACCCCAAATTTTAGAACTTATTTCCTTCATACCTTCCTTGAAAACATCCAAAAACCTCAGAATACATGTCTCAGTCACCCAAATCCTCCTTGTCACATCTCCCAGAACTTGAATAAGAGCCCAGAAGCATTCTAGACACCCTAGAAGGGGGTATAAAAATTCTTAAAAATATACTGCTGATCAAAAAGTCAAAATCACCTTGATTTGATGAAATATCTTAGGACAAGCAGTGCTTTTTATTAGATTTGTTGAAGAAAGGTAATCTATACATTTCTCTCCACCGTCTATATGTATCCAAAACATGTAAAAAAACGCCTAGTAACAAAATTATCTTAAATACCGTCTAACAAAAAAATTATCATTTTTTAATATTTCTTTCCTTCTTAGTTATCCATTTAATCATCTTAACAAAAAGTTGCTTTTCTTCACAGAAAATGTAAAAAAAAACTTTGTCATCTTCTCTATATTTTCTACAGAAACATCAATCTCCACTAAAGTCCACTTCCACATGATAAAGCTAGTAATTTCTGCTATGGATAATGTAACTAATATAGTCAGTAAAGCACTCTAATATATCCACTGAAAAGTAACCATTGTAAATATCTGAATACTTACTGAGAAATGTTGCTGTTTGATGTATTGTTTATAACTACTGCTTCAGTGATCTATTTGCTTATCACAACTGTTTATTTTTTAACTGTTTTATTGTTGATGTGTGTATACGTCTTGCTTGGGTCATTGCTGAAAAGGGTCTATTAACCAGTGTACTTACCTGACTGACAAAATTAAATGAATACATACAATAAATAAATCATTAAAAGGATATCTGTTTTTTGTACCTGTGATCATTTAAGCTTACTAAAATACTTCTTTAGTATCTCAGAGTTAAAGATGTTAAGATTTGCACTGGTTCTGACAAGGATGGACAGGATTAGAAATTAGTATATTAGAGGGTCAGCTCAGGTTGGACGGTTTGGAGACAAAACCAGAGAGGCGAGATTGCATTGGTTTGGGCATGTGCTGAGGAGGGATGCTGGGTATATTGGGAAAAGGATGCTAAGGATGGAGCTGCCAGGTAAGACAAAAAGAGGAAGGCCTAAGATAAGGTTTATGGATGGGTGAGAGAGGATATGCAGGTGATTGGTGTGACACAGCAAGATGCAGAGGACAGGAAGAAATGGAACCAGATGATCTGCTGTGGCGACCCTTAAGGGGAACAGCCGAAAGAAAAAGTAGTAGCATCTCAAACTCTGTTAAACTTTAAGGATACGCCATACTTCTCTTATATATCTTTTTAATGCTTAATAAGCTTTTAGCATTTAGAGATCTGTTTCCAACATTTTAATTTTGTTAACTGTGCGACTTTTGGCTAATCTTCATTTTGTAAAGCCCTTGCCTATCCAATACATTGGGAAGTAATATCTATTTTAACAATCATGCATAGACATTTCTTTCAAAGCCCATTTATTCAGCCTAAGCAATCTTAAACTCAGAGAACAAATTCTTATTTGTGCTTATCCCCCTCCCCATTCTTTTACAGTGATTCACCCTAAAAATCTGTCCTTCATATTCCTTTGACACATTGTTTTTTTTCCATAT
The DNA here is from genome assembly GCF_019279795.1 of Protopterus annectens. Classification (NCBI taxonomy): domain Eukaryota; kingdom Metazoa; phylum Chordata; order Ceratodontiformes; family Protopteridae; genus Protopterus; species Protopterus annectens. The sequence continues at coordinate 205,318,651 of NC_056749.1, forward strand.
AGCTCAGTAGGTATCTATCAAAATATTATATATTATCCCTAACTGGGCAGCTTGGAAGTATTTCCAGTAATGATACCCGCCACCCAATACCTCACAATGTACTTGGAAATGTTGCTACCTTTCAGGCCAGCTGGTGTTTACTTTTGGTGCCAAACCAAGTAAAAAAAAAAAAGTAATCTTTACTTTATTTAAGGGGGGGTTAAAAATAGAAAGAAAAGCATAACATTTCACACTCCTAATAATTTATCCCAAGGCATTGGGCAGTAAACTGTATTGTTTGTCTCAATCTCTGTAATTCTGCCTGCAAAAAGCCCGTTTTTAAAATAAATTGCCTCTAGTACCTTTCATTCCTGTACCACATTTTATATTTCCTTTGCATCTAGAATATATTCATTAAATGCATAACACTATCCCTGCCCTAATAAACCAGGATATAAAACAACTATATATAAAACTCTCCTCCCTCCTATGCTCCCAAGGTGAAAGCTCATTGCCCTAAAACTGGGTGAATGAACTTTAAATCCAGATAGATGGCCACCTACACCAGCTAGAGAATGGAATAAAAAGTATGCCTTGCTCCTCAGTCAGAGAGATCACTCTACAGTGAATGAATTAATTCACCCTTTGCAGAAGCTCTTCTGCCTCCCCTTCTTTGAAATTATAAACTTGCTAAAATTCTCTGCAATCATGTTATCTCTTGCATCTTATATTTTCTGTGACCAAAATAATGCTACAAGATATATTCCACAGCTCCTTATCAAACCAGTGTCTATTTATGGCTGAATGCATTTCCCAGAATCTTTAACTAGAGTAAACATGACTGGCTGCATCACCAATCATATGACTTCCTGTATTAGATAAGCAACTGTGGCTTCTTAAAGGGGAAAGGCCATTAATTCACCACTGGACATACAATGTGAGCACATATCTTTGTGGGGTAAACTTACCAGTGATTTATTATCTCTTCAAAACATCCAAGAACAACTGAAGGTATTTAAATCCTTCAGAGTTCAACTTGTATGTTATGTAGTATCTAAAAATGGTATAACTTGTTTTCACTATTTGTCCCCACTCTAGTCTCTGCTTACATAATGGATCCAGGCACACGCACTACCTCAGCCCTCTCTATTATCATCATCTTTAAAGCAGAGGTGGTATATTCCAAGGGAGTCCTTTTTTCTGGATTTGTTTTTTTGTTTGCGATTGTGGTACTGCCTTGGTTCTTGGTTTTGTAGAGTCGGTATATTTTCAATTCTTTAAACTTTGCTAATGAAATATAATTTTTTAAGTTGCTGAACACTCAAAGAAACATTTTCTGAGGTTCACTGGCTTATTGAACTGAAGAACAGAATCATTTTTCACAGTAAAATGTGTGTAAACTCTAAATAAGAGAAATGCACAGGTATATGACAAATTTTGTGCATTAATTATATTCCACTCGGAATGCTTGTAGTAGACATTTAGTCCGATAACATGGAATCAAAATAGTTCAAAACTGTTGAAATGAAGGTAAATAAATTAGCAGAGGTATTTATTAGTTCCTTTTTATTTTGAGAAAACACTATGATCCTATGAACACAGGTCAATAAGTACAGAGGGAGAATACAGTCATTTATGCTGAAAAAAAATGAGATTCATTGGGTTTATCTTACTGATTGCTCATTGTCTGATTAGCACCATCTTCTCTTCCAGATTTTTGAAACAAAGGAAAAGGTTAAGGAACTCTTTACATAATGTCTTCATGGTGATTCTCTCATATTTCCCATGACATCGATGACTGAGCTATACTGAACATCTTTGTAGCCACATGTTTAAGCTTCTGGAGTGCCTCCTCCAGAGAAAAGAAGAGCTGGTTTAAAATTACTGGATAAAACATTTAATACCTCTTCTACACCTGAATACAGATCTTTATTACAGGTTGGAAGGGTGCCCTTTTGTACTGAGTTAGCTGAGCACTCCAACTGAGTCCAGACAGAAGCCATAATTCTATCTCTCTGTCTCAAATCAAATTATTCCAAATGAATTAGGATAGGTTTGGGCATTAGAGCCAAGTCTTAGAGGATGTTAGACCCTGCACACTCATTTAATTCACAGTTCATCTTTCGAATGCCAGTCCTGTCTGCCAGTTTATCCAGTATGAAAGATCTTCAGTCCTTGCTCTCCTCAAATTTATGAATATCTGTAAATTTCAGCTTTTTACATCTCCATGTTAACAATTTGTGACTCAGAGCCAGTCTGTACTTCACTGCATCTAACCACTGGTTAGTTTATCCAAGCTACAGATCAACCTATGACAACTGGCAAAATGTGATTGTAAGCACAACTTTCATGTTTTTAATTTTTGTATAATTTTTGAATGCACGTGTTAATCAATTCTTGAAGCTGCACTGTAGTACAGTTCATCCTTTCTTCCTCCCAAATGTGACAAGAAGGATCATTTAGACTTTGACAATATGACCTTGTAACAATGACACACTTCTGTCTTTGGATCTGGAGTGAGTTCCCTTTTGACTCTTCTTTGGGTATCAGCAACTATTTCAGTCTCCAAATGGCTTTAGTCACACAAGTATTTAGTATTTTTTTTATATACTTATGTTTTTTTTTGGGTTTTTTTTGCCAAACTTAGCCAAGTTTTAGGGGAGGGAAAGCCTGAAGCTAACTCACTCTAGTTTTCACGTACTTTGCTTCACCTGGATGTCTGGTTGCTGTTTGTTTTATTCTGAAGTCGGACTTCTTCCTGTGGGTGTACATGTGTACAATCAATTGCTTTTCATGTTTCTGAATATAAATTAGTTAGATACAGCTCTTCCTGTATAATTCAGAACAACTACTCAATATGAAGCTCATAGATTGGTGTCAAGTACTGAAGTAATACGTGTTTCTGTGGCTGTCCTATACACTAGGATGTTTGTTAAGCTATCAATGTGACACATTCAGGATATTACAGTAAGTGTCACAATATTTAATTATTTATTACACGGACAGTATAACACAGCTATGGATCATTTCACACAAAATAATCATCTCACATGCTGTTAATTCTGCTGTCTTCACAAGTGAACAAAAGCACTTTATAACATAGTGCAACAAGCAGTCATTTCTGTAGAAAAGGGCTTCTGCTTCTATTTTTAAGCCACTCAATTGAAACAGCTAGTGTAAAGCTTAGCATTCACAAGATATGAAGCCATCTGTGTATAGACTGTCTGCTAAATTAAAACAATCTTCAAGCAACTAAAGTATCAAATCCATATCAAATTAAAGTCATAATAAAAATATCTGTATACAGTGAAACTGAGAAAAGTCTTAAAATCAGTGAACACATAAAAGATCAACATTTTCATCCAAGGTGAAACTTGTTTGACTTTATGAATAATCCTCCTAAATCAGCTCCATCAACATTCAGAGTTTCTACTCCAACAGCAGTTGTCTGGGCAGTAATCAGATATAGCTGTTTCTACTAGATAAATCAATGCAATGCTTATTTTTATTTCGCTGCCACCGAATGAAGCTGATAAGAAAACAATTTTCACAGTTATGTGTGAATAAGAAAAAACTAAATATGTTTTACAAAACTGATTTTATATGAGAACAGTGCTCACTTAGCTTACATGAAATAGGTAAGCAAACAAGTATTAGTGAGTAAACAGCTGTTAGGAATAATAAAATATGCACATGTTGCCATATTTCAACTCCCTTCCACTGAATACTGCTCCTGAAGTACATTGATTTTTTTTTTAAATGAAGCGCATACAGAATTTTCATTCAATACAGCAAGCTACACCAACATTTTCTAATAATTCAATCATAACCCATGAGTTGCCTTTTAAAGTATCTTATACAGCTGCAATAAATTTTCTAAGTATGCTGCGTTTTCCAGACTGCACAAGTAGTCGTATTACGTTTATGTAATGTTCTGTTTCCTAGAAACAAAAGCTCTTTATAACTTACAATGAAACAGGAAGTCATTTCACTTACCTCATAGCTACATTGCTCCCATCTATAACGATTGGTCTCAGATTGTCAGAGCTATCTACCACTTCATCCTCCAGTGACATCTCAGGGCTGGCTATCTCCTTAGTGCACGGACCTCTTGGCACCAAGGTAGCTATGCCACTGTTACTGGAGCCTTGTGCCTCAGCTTCATTTTTGTTACCAAGCCTCACAAGTTCTGCTAAGATGTCATTAATAAGAGCATCTGCCCCAAGTTTGTTCAGTACAGCCTGTATCTGCTCTTCTGCATAACCTAGTTTCAAAGCAAATTCCATTTTGGACTGGTATTCTTTGTCTAAGTTTGTCTTAGAGTCTTCAGGTCTAGTGTCCTCACCCTTATGGTCCTGAAGGATGCTGCTTTGGGAGAAACTTGGTCGATCCAAGCAAGGAGATCGACATAGCTGCCGATGAGGTTTGTTAAAAAAATCTGCTCCTCCTCTTTGGTTAATGCAGGCCTGTTCAGGCTCACTCTCAGAGCTTGTCCATTCTTCAGACTCTGCACTGCCGTCTCCTGTCTCTAGATGAGTTTTTCCCTCTTCTCTGGAGGATTTCTTCTCCATTTTCAGCTTCTCCACCATAGACCATGCCGTCATTACGTTAAGCTGCCTGGCAGTAATGTTCCACAATTGTGTTCTAAACCACCTTTGCGTTTTATCTGATAGTTCACACAAGCTGAGTAATCATTTATGAAGTACAAATGCTGTGTTTTGTTGCTGTTTCTGTTCAGTGAAGTACAATGTCAGTTCCTAATTAAAAAGAATGAAAAACAGAAATTGAAAAAGGGCTCATATCTAAAAATAACTTTATGACATATTAACATAAGTGTTATCTCTCTTACCACAAATTAATATACCGTTCATATGATCACTGAAGTAAAAAAAATATGATACAGTTAACACCTTTGTTAGGAACTGACATTAAATACACCAATGAGTAACTTAAATTCAAATGATGCATAAGGGAGTAACTATAAAATGGAAGCCTAAGACACTGTTACAAAGCTGGATCTTTTTTTGTCTCTATTCCTAACTCTGATCAACATGTTACTGCTAAAAATAAATACTCCAAAGTTTTCTTATAAACACAGTTGAAGATGAGATTAGTATTTATTAGATGAACCCAATTTACTTATTACAGTTTAACTAGTTAGTGCATCTGGTCACAATGCATATTTGAAGAAAATGATGCAGAATATGTTAATAGGAGTATATAAAACCTGCATACCCATAAAAGTGTAATAACATATATAAATAGACTATATTTAAGGAACTTAGGATGATACAAGGGCAAACAACAAGCAACGAGTAATCTTGTACAGTAATGACAAGGGGGGGTATGTGATATTATACGGAGAAATTGGAAGATTCTGCTTACTGATGATAAACTCAATAGACTGACAGGAGATAGACGCTCATTTACATTTAAGCATAACAAGAATTTGAAGGATATATATTAAGTACTGAAAGGGACCTAGGTATGAATAATGATTTGACTTCTACACGGCAGTGAACTTTTCCATGTAGACATTGCAAGGCATTTCCCTCAATAATGTAATGTAATGTATTTATTCATTCATTAACTGGAAAATGTTATACAATTAGATTTTATGCAGATTGTCAAATAAAAAACATAATACACTCAGCTAAGTGTAATGACTGACTCATTTTACGTAGGCAAAACGAACTGTTGCATAAAGGAAAGAATATTGCAACATTTGTCAGCAATATGTTCAGAGAACATACACAATGCCTTATATCAACATATTAAAATAATGTGGATCATACTTTTACTTTTTTAGTTTTACAGATCATAAAAGTGAGTGCAAGGGGTGGGGATTTAGTAAATTTAATGAAATTGAATTAAACAAGATGGATTATTGAGCTTAATGTGGATAGAAACCCAGGCTTGAATGGAGTGCTTCCTATAAAACCTGTGTTACTGATGTGTGAGTGGTTCTTCATTATTAAAAATATTCCTGAGTGTTTTGAAGTTATATCTGATGAAGGGAATCAAATCCTGAAAGCACTCATCTACTGCTTTTATTGTTATTTTATTAAAGTTATTTTGCTTTTAACTTGGTCGCTCAGGAATTTATGCTTCTTCATTTTACTTTTTAAATTAAAATGGCTTTCTGGTCACACAGTTTCAGTGCTGGCTGACAAATCCAAGTCAGCAGCATAGTAGATTATACTGATTAATTAAGCATGGGGATAATGTTGAGTCTAGCATATTTTGTTGCTATTGTAATTTTATGCTAGGAGGAACTGCAGCAAAAATCAAGTGCTGTAGCAGTAGTGGATCAGTGATGTACAAGTCATAAACAGTAGTGACTAGATAAAGGGCTAGGTGTACACCAGAACACAAAGAAGTGTAAAAGGAGTCAAAGTCTAGGCCTCCATCACTGTGTAAAAAAAGTTTGTCCACTAACAGGTACTGAACACTCTCTACTCACATTTTTCTTAGGTAAATATGAGCAAGCAGTGCAACTAGAGCACTAGAATCAGGACAGAACCCACTGTTTATCTGCTAAATGTTAATTATGATGTCTTCTAATAATACTGCACAAAAAAGTTCCTCTGCAATGTAACTGAAGCTGTCACAACAATGAAATTCTAACCTTTTCATTTTTTTTTTAAAATGTCTGTTAGTGACAGGGATGTTCAAATTCCAAATATGCTTATTCCTTGTTCACAAAACATAAAGGAGTGACAAAGTGCGAAATAATCAGGGTAATGTAGCAAATATTGCGGGGTGGTGCTGCTGTAGCGTTGTCGCCTCACAGTAAGACGTTGTCCTGTTCGATTCTCAGCTAAAGCATCTTCTGCGTGGAGACATGCGTGAATGGGCGTATCTTCGTTGAAGGTTGTATGTTAGGGCTGGCAACTCAGTACGTAAAAATCTACTGCCAATCATTAGCGGACCGGAGTTCCGCTGTGGCGACCCCTAACCGGGAAAAGCCGAAAGATACAACAAGATACAACATTTTATCAACAAGAAAAAAATGTGATTTCTAGTCCTACACAAACTTTAAAACAATGGCTCCTACTTTACCTTTAGCTGAAACAGGTTTTTCGAGGAAAGAATTAGGCTACATTGAATTTTTTTTGTGCACACTGAAAGTATGAGGTCCAAAACTGTGATCTTTGGAACAACAGAATTACAAGTGTGAAGTAGGGTGGATATATAGTGCCCTCAAAGTTGCATTATTTCTATTCAGAGTACTCGCCTTTTACTCAGGTACAGTGATTTTGAAGTTATTTTGTGTGTGTGTGTGTGTGTGTGTGTGTGTGTGTGTGTGTGTGTGTGTGTGTGTGTGTGTGTATAAACAATTGCGTATGGGTGAGAAAAAATTGAATTGCATAAGCTTACGTTTTTTTTTTTAATTTCTCTGAAAAAAAGAATATTCAAAATATGTTCAAATACTGGGAATAATGCTCAACAAATTCAGTTAGCTTTTTCTCTATTATCTTTTCCCTAAAAGATACATTAAATTTCTAATTTCTCTGATAATACAAAAGATAATTACTAATGTGAATGCATATTTAAAGATGTTCAAATGCTATTATATTTTAAAACAAGCATAAGAGATGGTGAAGCAAAACTGTCTGTGTAGTGCTATATCTAGTTAACACAATTCCAGAATTAATGGTATTTGAAAAGAAATATGCAATTAAACTTGATAGTTGTTTAATAGCACTTTAATTAACTGCAAATAAAGATTTTATGTGCCTCACTAAATATGATACTCAAAATCAAAACGGACTACCTGTCAATGGCTACTACAAAAATTACAACTTGCTTCTTCACATAAGGAGATGTGGATGGGATCTTTTGTTTATCGTGCCAACACGTAAAATATATATTCAAACACTAAATGTTCACTTCCTTACTGTGCAGTCCAATACAAGCATAACGTATAAGTACTGTCCCACCTTAACATTTCTTGTTTCTGCTCTGTACACGGAATATGGCAATCTTCAAGTTGAGCAATTTACAAACAGCAATAATTCCCAACATCTAGTTTGTTTAGGCCTCTCCTTTCTTGCATTGCGCTAAGCATGAGGACTTCAAACCAAGAGTCTACTGCAAGCTAAATCCTTGCAGAGATATCCCTGTTTAAAGTGCATTATCTTGCACGTCTTTCCAGTGAAACCCCAGCTACCTACCAGCCACCTAATTTATGAACTTGCCTAAAATTACAAAACTACCAATTTAGAGCATCCTCTAAACCTAGCCAGCAATTAATTTCTTTACATATGTAGACAGTCTGTCTATATCTCATTCCTTTTCAGTTTCCTATAATTGTATAATGTGGCGCAACTGAATGCCTTAAAGAGGTTCTAACAAACCATCCACTAAATTTCTTTGGTATACCTGTGAGATGACCTTCCTATTACCTTTCTGGCAATGGAGGCTGAGTTCAGCTCTATTTTTTCTTTGATCAATCCATGTTCAGTTGTACTGTGATAAAAGTTTTCCAGTTTCTACTAACAGATAAAACTAAATCGACCAGTACACTGCAAGCTCTTAACACAGGTGACTCATCCAATCTCTCAGTCTTGTCCTTTTGACATCATCTGAAATTCTTTTCTATTTTCTGTTTTACTGCACAGTACCAACACTGTAGAATGTACTGCAGCTAAGGTGATATGAATGTACTCTGAAGTTAAGCTATCTTATACCTACTAAAAATCCCAGGATTCATTGTGGTATACTTATATACAGTCTGGCAGCATAGAGGACAAAGGCCATGAGCCTGTTAATCATGTGCTTCCGATAGGTAGTCCAGGGTTTGAGTCCCTCAGCCCTAGACTACTGCGTGACTGAGGAAGTTATTTAACCAGGCAGTGCTCTGTAGCAATTGGGAAAACTGGACTAGACTCCTGAAAGATCTCATAGACACCATGCTAACTAACTAGTTGTGAACCTGTTTCTATGATATAATACACACAAACATGACTCTGTTCTTAAAAAATGACCTACATTGTGAATGGCACAAAATACACTGAACCGACTGATAACGCCAACATCCTGGCAGATAAGTTCAGTGCAAACTTCGCCCCCCCTCTCAGCCCCAAAAGGGCCCATAACCATACCAGAAGAATGTACAGCCCTTGAAATCACAGACACTCAGGTTAAAACACCCCTCTCTAAAGCCAAAAACACAGCATCAATGGGACTAGACGGTGTCCCAGACTGCATCCTATACGAGCTCAAAGACGAACTAACCCCTCACCTAAACACACTGTTCAAACTCAGGCTCTCCACAGGCTACGTACCCATAGAGTGGTGCACAGCAACGGTTATTCCGCTCCACAAAGGTGGAGCCACAACAGACCCCGGGAACTATCACCCTATAAGCCTGACTAGCTTGGTCTGCAAGACTATGGAGCGCATTTCCATAGAACTCATTAACAGAGACATTGGGAACCTCCAAACACTGGACCCTACCCAGTTCGGCTTTGTTAAGGGCAGATCATGCCTCCTAAACCTGGTGGACTTCTTTGAGACAGTTACCAAGGCTATAGAAGAGGGAAAGGTTGTACACACAGCCTACCTAGACCATGCAAAGGCCTTTGACACCATTCCCCATTCTGGTATTATAGACAAGCTCACCAACCTGAACATAAACCCCTATGTCACAAGATGGGTTGCCAACTGGCTCACGGACAGAACCCACATGGTGAGAGTTGTGGGAGCTAGGTCAGACTCTAAACTGGTTACAAGTGGCGTTCACCAGGGCTCAGTCCTAGGACCCCTCCTGTCGGCATATACGGCTCAGAGGTACAGGCAAGCACAGGAGGACTATGGCTGACCAAGTTTGCAGATGACTGCAAATTAGGGGCTATAATTGACTCTCTGGCTGACACAGACATCCTCCAAAAGGGTCTCACTGGGACGGATACCTGGTGTCAAAATCATGGCCTCAAGCTAAATGCCAAAAAGTGCATAGTCATCCCCTTTGGAAAAAAACAAAGTACCCACAATCTATCACATAGGTAGTAGTCCCCTAAATACAGAAGATGTAATAAGGGATCTGGGGACCCAAGTAGATAGTAATCTCTCCTTTGATAATCACATTACCAAAGTGGTTAGAAAATCCTTTTATGTGGCCCACCTAATCACAAAAGGGTTCGCATCCAGATCAAAGAGGTCACTGTGCCACTCTACTTATCACTCATCAGACCCCATCATAGAGTACAATGCCCCATTTGGGATGTACCTTACAAAACAGCTGGAAAGACCACGGACGTACCTCACCAAGAGAATCACTGGCTTCAAACAGATGCCCTATGCAGCTCGACTGAAGAAACTCCAGCTGTACTCGGTTGCATACCGCCTACTCAGAGGTGATCTCTGCCAGACATACACGGCAATGTCCAACCCAAAACTGATGGACATGCTCCACCTAAAGAAAACCATATCCCCTCGAGCCACACGGTCTAGGGATCTAAACCTCACCACAACAATAAATAGGACGTGCTGGAGGGACAGATTCCTGTCCTAGAGACTTCCCATGCTTTGGAACAAGATTCCAATCTACATTAGGTAGAGCTCCTCATTAACACTCTTCAAGAGAAACCTTGACGAGTGGATGGGAAACAGAAAGTTTACCCTGGGGATCACTTCAGTCGCTCTGCTGGACAGAGGCACAGGGAACTAATTTAAAGGAGTGGCGAAAGCCAACACATTCTGGCTAGGCTTACATATGCCTTTGGGCAGATAGCCTAGTACCTACCTATGAACCTATATGGTTGACTCACTAAGTAGCAATCCAGTTCTGGTAAATCAGAAATCAAGTCACTGGGATGCGCACAACCACAGTTCTCCCGGGGGAGTCGTGTTGTACGAATCTGTATTGCCTACATTATAATATATATAAATTACATACTACATATACGCTACTTCACTTTTTCTTTTTTTCCTAATTTTTATTACATATTAGTACCTTGTGATTTGCTATTTTTATAAAAGGACTGAGTGCTGAACAAATTTATGGTAATGTTAGGACAATTATTTTAATAGCTATGATTTATTTACTTTTTTGTTTAGGGGCTTGATGATTTGACTGAACGGTGTTGAAGTGAAATGGCACTGATGTCTCTTGACTGACTGGGACAGGGTGTAGGCATTCAAAACTTGCCATGACTATGCAACACTGGTATATGAATAGGCGTTTATGGTTGGATGTCTGAGAGTGTTCAGTATAACAGGACAGAACAGTAGCAGTGCTAAATCAGAGGCCGGTATATGGGCTTCATACTTTCACCAGAAACAACATTCATTACATACATACATACAGATTATGACCAAAGATGGAAGTAAAAAAAACATCTGTCTACATGGTATATTTTACATCCACAAAATACTCATCAATTATACAAGCTTGGTCCATACTGATAATTCTGTGAATTTACTCAGACCACATTAAGCCAGTCATTGAATATAATGTCCCCTTTGGTGTTGTAACTATTCAGACAACATAAACATGGACCAACTCAAAGCTCTGCCATTATACTCGGTATCCTACAGACTGCTAAGAGGTAAGCTGTGTCTGGCAAAACAAGGCATCCCCTGACCCAATACTGACGGATTTACTGCACATCAGCAGGTTCAATGGCATCAGGAATACTCACTCTAGGGATCTAAACCTCTTCTGCAGCATCAAGATATAACCCATATAGCTAAGGCAGCAGTAATAATTAGAGCATCTACTGTTATGGAACGTTCAACTTACATGACTATTTTATCTAGCACCATCTGGTTGCAGCTGATACCACCTGACACACACAAACACACTTACTTTAATCCACCCCATTTAGACTGCTGTCGTTTTTTGTCTGATACTCAATACAGCCTCACACTGTCTATAAGAAACATCACCCCAAGCTCGAGCACTGATCTGTTACATCAAACTGCTTATAGTAGAGACAAAACTGCTTATAGTAGAGACCACATGATCAAAGTTCTGTAATTCTGAAAAAAAAAAAAAAGAGGAGGAGGGTATATCAATACACAGCATATCTTTACTGTGCAAAGTTATTCAACACCATCCTACACTCAAATATTGTAGATAAACTCTCCCAGCTAAATGTAAATCCCTATGTAACTCACTGTATAACTAATTATCTCACAAAGATAACCCAGGAAGTTAGGGTGGTAGCTTTACCTCATCCAAAAGACCTCCCCACCAGTGGTTTACTCCAAGGTTCAGTCCTTGGACCACTTCTCATTGGTATTTACTTCTCAGAGGTCAAAGAAAATGTTAAGGGTTTATGGCTGATCAAGTCTGCAGATGACTGTAAAACTGATACTATTATTACCAAGATCCTCAAAGAAGGCCTTTCTAAAACAAATAGCTGGTATTAAAATCATGGACTGAAACTAAATGTCAAGAAATGTACAACAGTATCCTTTAGGAACCATGGCTTCCTTTGTAACTATAACATTGGCAACTTCTCCCTCCCCCATGCCGACAATGAACTGCCCTTTGATCACCACATATTCACTATTATAAGGAAGCCCTTTTTTTATCACACAGCTTATATTTTAAATTGTCGCCTCATAGCAAGACGTTGTCCCGTTCGATTCTCAGCTAGAGTGTCTTCTGTGTGGAGGCATACGTGAATGGGGCGTGCCTTCGTTGAAGGTTGTGCGCGTCAGGGCTGGTAACCCAGTACTTAAAAATCCACTACCAATCATTAGCGGACCGGAGTTCCCCTGTGGCGACCCCTAACTTGGAAAAGCCGAAAGACACAAACTAACAAAACAGCCAGGTCAAAGGGTGTAATCATTCCACTCTAACTGGCTCTTATTAAGCCGATCATTTAGTATAATCCTTTTTTTTTTTGGTATATACCTGTCCAAACACTTGTCACAAAAACTATGCAGACTATTTCAAAGCCTAACCCTCTTATCTTATTCATATAGGTTTGCTAAGAGCAAAAGTCTGCCTTGCTTATACAGCCTTAACATACCCTATCCTTTCTAATCTATTAGTCATTCACAAGTCAAATGAAAGTGTAAATAACTGCTCAAGGGATCTCAATCTCTTCTGCAACATAAACAGGACATGAAGGAGATGCAGGTATGTAACACAGAGAATACCACTTCAATAGAAACATCTTCTACTCCATTTCCTCTATTCAAATGTAATCTGAATGAATAGATGGAAAATCACAAATTCACCCTCCTATATAGCACTTATGTCCTTTAAGGAGAGGGGCAACAAGTAAATGTCCCAACATATTCTTATTCTGCCCGTCTCTGTGTTACTCGTGCACAAAACACAAAGAACAAAACATTACCAGGAGAATGTAAGGCTAGGCTTCTTTAGATGCTCATAGATCAATGGTTTGGGTAAGTGTCTATGAAACCTATAGCATTTCTTTGTAACAAAGTCTTGAATGAAAAATGAAATTATATCATAGTAGCCTTATCAGCCTATTTTAGGAATAAATGTTGTTGTGTCTTTCGGCTTACCCCGGTTTGGGGTTGCCACAGCGGAACTCCGGTCCGTTAATGTTTGGCAGTGGATTTTTACGTGCAGAGTTTCCAGCCCTGATGCGCAACCTTCAACGAAGGAACGCCCATTCACGCATGCCTCCACACAGAAGATGCTCTAGCTGAGAATCGAACGCGACAACGTCTTGCTGTGAGGCGACAACGCTACCGCAGCACCACTACCGTGGGTCTATTCAAACTACAAAAAAAATTACACACTAGTACTACAGAAAATATCAATATTAACTATATAATCCACAGTGCAGAGGCTCCGACCCAAACTATGCTCAAGATGACCCAAGTTTAACTAATGACTCACATGGTGGAGCTTTTTGTCAAGGAGCAGTGGGAGGGAGCAATGGATGCCTGCTCAATATCACATAGCAGAGAAATGGCAAATGCCCACGACAGCAAGATAATTTGTGGAAAGGCCTTGAAGTGCACCTTCTGCAACATGGAAGTCTGGAGAGCCCACAAAGAAGTGTATAACGCTTCATCTGAACATCATGGGTGTACAGAAGTGTGAACCAATACAACTCAGTGTTGTGGGGTACTGCACACTGCAATGTCTAGCAACTGCAGTTGTTAGAAGCGTATAAAAATATCTACCAAGTACCAGTGAATAGCAGACATGATACCCATGTTTTGTATCCCTTTCCAGATGCCAGATGTAAAAGGACTAAATGACCCAATATGATATACAGGCTTCTGTGTCACTGGGAGTTGGGGTGTGTGTGTGTGTGGGGGGGGGGGGTAAGGGCCAAAATAATTTAGAAAAATATTGTTTTTTTCCCCACATCTGGAGTAATTTACTGAGGCAAATTTTACATAGTTAGAGCATAAATAAAATGCCGGTTACTGCCAAAGCACGCTTGTTTTTAAAAATGATGAATAAATAGATAAATAACTAAGACAAGCGTCAGCAGAGTGAGAGATAACATCCAATATGTAGAAAGTTCAAATAATCCAGTCTTCTGTAACAAATGAATCAATTTATTGCACAGATAAACCACAATAAGCGCTTTCACTAACTAGTAGCTTCTTCAGATCACAAAATCTCACTCTGCTGACGCTTGTCTTAGTTATTTATCTACAAATTTTACATAGTGTTAAATATTGTCTTCTTGGTTTGATCCCTGATAAAGCTGCTAATGTTGAACCTACCTGACTCATGCATTTCCCACTACAAAATCTGAATAATGCTAGATAGGACTAAACACACACACACACACACACAAATAAATGTGGGGGGCTCAGCCCCAACCTTATCTGTGGATATACCATATCTGACAGCAAACTAATATGGAAGAAATAGAAAAAGTAACCCCTTTCCCCACACACTAGAAAAGCATGGGGCCACAGCCCCTTGGGGAAAATTACACTATTACCTCATTTAGTTTTCATATGCAGTGACAGTCTACTCTTTCACAACACTTTATTATTGTTATTAACGACCAATATGAAATATTCACTTATTTTTTAGGTAGTGTCATCTTCTAAGATGCAAGTAAATGCTTTTTTATAATGGTCTATATGCACAACTACTGTAGCCCCTCCCTTACCTGCCTTTTTAATTACTAAATTCTGCTTTAACTTCAAGATGCTCAAAGCATGTATCTCATTTCTTTTCAAATTGTCAAACCTCTTGGCTTCTTTCAAATCTGAATTTATTTCAGTTTCAGTTTTTGCTTGAAATAAATGAACAGTAAAGTATAATGGGGATGCGGTTGACTTACTTGGAATATTTTTTCTTGGACTCTTACTTTTAGGTTAACAAGCCTTACAAACTATTTAAATCTACCGGCAAGGAAGAGACATCGGACATAAAATGGTACAAAAATAAAGCTATAACTTAAAACATTCAAATCATCATCAGTGAGCGCTACAAATATTAAGAAAATTATTGGTATCATTTAATTGCATGCCCACTTGTATTTCTTGTTGGTCCAGTTTGCACTTGGGGGGGGGGGGTGTCATTGAATTTTTTGGAGTTCCTTCCTCTCCCAAATGCCGTTCCCTCACTACTTCTGCACAACACCTCTTCTGAAGGTTCTTTTGCTGAATCCTCTGTAGCAGACATAACATACCTAAATCTTCTTGGGGGGACAGACAAATCATTGTGATTTTCAACTGAATTTTTTTAACTGTGTTAGACCAATTTCTTCCATGGGCAAACCTAAATCTATGTTAACACTTTTACTCAGAAAGCCTTCTGAAGTGCTAGCTACTGTCTCAGTATTCTGTTCCTATTCCTCCTCTGTGTCTGAAGCAGTCTACTGCCCACTAACAAACAGTTTGATCTTGGGCTTCTGCTTGTGTCATTTTCAGTTCAACGTGTTTTTGGCTTAAACCAGCTGCCACTCCTACATATACTACCAAAAGCAATAATAATGATCATTAAACACAGTAATAAAGGTAGTTCAGGTTTCAGATGTGATTCAGAAATGCCTAAAACGCCTGGGATAATTACGTTTTGTTCATATTTACAGATGTATCATGGCATCCAGTGAGTAAAGCCTCATGATGCATGTTTCATTCGTAAATGTTTTATTAAATCGTGTCCCAAATAAATTCAGCCTTTCCCCTGGTGATGTCATCTTAGAGAAAGAGCAAGGTGCATCCATACACTTTAAAGGATAGGATATGTCTCTTTGCATGCACAGTTCTGCTTCCATTAAAGTATATGGCTGCAAGTCATGCTTTCACCAAGATGATGTCACTGAGGGTAAAGTTTAGTTGTCACCCTCAGTGACATGATGCATGACTAAGTGCTTCTTTTACAAGTTTTAACAAAAGCAGATGATTGAAAACATATGTTGATGGGGCAAAAGTGTTTGATAACTGCTATGGTACCAAGATAAGAGATTTTATTGTTGCAAAATACTTTAAACTGAATGTGTGCAACATTGTCAAATACTCAAAGAATTTGACTGTGGTCCAGTACTAGTGACCGAGCCATTTTTTTACCCTCAGTAAAATAGTATGTAAGAAGCCTAATTTTTAACTTTGAGAGTGCTAGAAGAGATCCAAGCTTGATCTTTCCTTTATAGCACACATAGCCAGGGTTAACCAGAGTTTCCTTCTACCAGATCATGGTGACACTAAAGATTTTTTTTTAATTAATCACACAAATGGTGTACTTCTGGTATGCCTGTGCTGGGCTGCCTTCATAAAGCTCCAGGTAAACTTACATTAGTAGGATTGTATGGATACACATAAAATGTGTGTGTGTGTGTGGGGTGACATACTGGTGGCAAGGCTCAGTTTTGTGGTAGTGGTATTGGAACTGGAACTAGATGGTACTGGTATCATACTTGGGCTTATTATTTTTATTAATTTATTTATTTTTTCACTTTTATGGTTTGGGGTAACCTTACCTGGCACATTATGGAGTTTCTGCCTTGCAAAGTACACTAAGAGGGAACAGATAACTTGAGCCTGTGGACTGTTCAAAAGAAATGTCAAATGTTGTTTGTAGAACTGTGGAAGAGGTTTATTAAGCTAACAGTTACGTGAAGGCACCTATTATTTCCTAGTGCTTATACCCGAGTAAGTTTCTTTTTTAACCCTTATACCCTCTATGCCCTTCACTGTACAACTCTTTTGTACATTTTTCCAAGTATAGCTCCTTTCTTTTCTATGAGTATCAACACAGTCCTCCAGATATGGAGTTGTCATCATGCTATACAATGGAAAGATGACTAACATACAGGAAATCAACTCCCTGATATATCCAGAAAAACACAGTAATGGCCTTTCATAATAACATTTTATCATTTAGTCTAGTAACCTGGCTATACTGTTTCTGTAATAAGCATGCAGGTATGAAGGCTGATTCATACCTCCCTTCTCCTCACACCTGAATCAGTCTTGGTCCTCAGTTAATACATCTGTACCATTCTACATGGTATGACTGGTCACAGAGACTGCTTAAAATATTTTAGTGAGTGTTTAGCTGCAGGGAAAATCCTCTAAGTCATCTCAAAAAAAGGCAATTGCTCTAATATTTTAAATAAGGAGCTTAAACTAAATACTTTGAAATAAAGTTTTTATTTTCTACTTCCAAAATCATCCACATATCTGAAACTCACTTTTCAGTACAACTTGTATATTAACTCAATAAATTAAGGAACCATATATTTTTAAGTTATCCAGCTTAAACATTTTAATGTTTTAACAAATGATTAACAGTGAATAAAGAATCACAGTTCATTTAAGATACCAGAAAGGACAATGCACTGGCTTTTGTTTTAACTAACCATCTTTTCTACTTGTCAAGATATGTATTCATGCATACTTCAATACTTGCTTGATCCAGTTCAAGACTACAAGACAGCTAAAACCTATTTCAGCAAGCCACCAGCCCAAGGCAAAGAAACAATCATGCATGGGATGCCAGCATGCTGTAGGACAGATGGACACACACACACACCATAGGCAGTTTACTGGAGTGCCAACTGATCTACCTGTATGCCTTTGCGATTTGGGAAGTAACTATATGCCCTAGCTAAATAACACTTGGGATACAGGAAGGACATGTTGAGTAATTTCCTAAAGAAAATATACCAGCTGCGAGTCACAGCACAGAACCAAGCACTGTAAAGCAGCAGTGCTAACCTATACTTCAAAATAATGTATTTATTTGACTTGTTAAATTTCATGAAGTAAATGTCTGTGCAGAGAACACTACAATATTTCTATGGCATTTCCCATTTTGATGTTGCATGTATGCCTTAGCAAAATTAATAATAATGTCCAACAATACTTCCAAGTCTGACAAGTTGTTTTTATATACCAAAAAATGCAAATCTGCATGACCTCCAGCAAAAAAAAAAATAAAAATCCAGACTTTCATGTCAGCTATTTTCTGAATACACCATCTGTTACAATCATGTTAATACCTAAATCACTAAACATCTCTCTTTTTTTTACATGAATGCAGTCATGAAGGGTGTATATCTAACGCAAGTAGTAGAAACAAGATCAGTATTCTATCTCTAGCCTTTGTGCTTATTAAAAAAAAAAAAAAAGTACCACTTCTGCTTTTAGATAAGCTGCTAGAATTAGTACTGTTGTTTTAATTCACATCCAAAAATGTTCATAGTGAAAAATCAAGTTTAATGGATTTCAATAAACTTCAATTCCATTGTACTATGTATTTTATATTGCCACTTTAAATGGTCAGTTGGTTTTCAAATTCTCTCATACTAGTGCAGATATTTACAAAGGTATTTTGCTCCATGGCCTCAACACGTAGTGGGTTAAAATCCTATTCAAGTTCAAGTTAGTGTTAATGTGTACAAAAAGTAATGCAGTACCAGATTTGGTGACAGACTCATGGGCAGTGAATGTATGGCACAGAAATTTGAGCAACACAGGATCAAACAGAGCAATAAAAAATAAATACAAGTCCTCTAAACAGTACACGACATGAAAAGTGCAGAGAATTATTCCAAGTCAGACAAAGAAGTCTATACTATTTTGACATGGATGACGTATTCAAATATAAAAGGATGCAATTTACTCAATTATTGGACTTACAAAGAGTCTTTTAAACATGAATTGTTAGCTGTAGTGTCCTCCTAGTGATATTTCTAACATACAATCTACCGAAAAGACCCAGCCAAGCTACAGTCTATAATGTGTACTGTTTTTTCTTGCAGTTTGTACTGAATGCTTTGTCTGTGTTAGCTTTTTACTCTTTGGTTTGGATATTATTTGGAATATGTTGCAGGAACCCTTATGTTTATGGACATCAGGTGTGATTTTACACTCTGTTGTGTCTAAAGTCTAGCCAAACAATTCACTTTTGCTGTACTGAACAGGTCAGAAAAAGCCCAAAACATGACACATTATCAACATCCACTAGTCAAAAGAAGTGGCGATGTTTATGTTGGCATTTCAAATACTCTTCCACTTCTCTGATTGCTGTTTTATGCCATATCACTATTTTTTTTACTGCAAAGAACAAAATTATTGATGTTTTATAATAATAATAACAACAATGTCAAATAAATGTTTTTAATTTTGTTTTCTGCGTAAGCCCACTACATGGAAGTGCATCTTTTCAGGGACTACTGAGGAATAACGATTTGTTTCTTGTTATGCGAGGTTCACGTAGCACAATCCTGGTAACTTGCAGCTAATACTGGTGAAGATTTCTAGGACATAAAATACAAGACCAGACATCAGCATTCCGTTGACTACTTGCTTCTTCTGTAGTAAAAGAATGGCTACCTAATGACAATGACTGGTTTTTGACTGACTCCTACATATATGATTGTAAAGATGACTAAAGGCATGGAAGCTATTCCTGTTTCATAATATTTGGGCATGGAGGCCAGATGCCAAATTTAATCAGTAGCATTATCCTACGGAGTAGGATACTTCTCATAAAAATGCCTTCAGAACTAAGGCAGGATGATGACATCACTCCTCAGGAGATACTATTTCTTCCCTGCTGACCATCAGCCCTTCCCTCCTCAGCAGTAGTCACACAGGCAGCAATCAGGGGATTTGGGAATAGGTCACTAACCCTATCTCTTGTGGCTGACTGAGTAGCCACATAGTCATGGGGAAAATCTACATCATCTTGCATATGTCTCTTTTCACACACATGCCTATGAGGGCTACCATTACTGTCTTGGGATGCTAAGCCTATTTCTTCCACTTTTAAGGCCACTGCTGTCACGCAAGGGAGAAATTTAACTGACCTGGACTATTATTTGCCTCCCACAGTATGGGTGAATCTGTGCTGACTGCTCACCTCACTTCTCCAGCACCAAAGCTGCTAGCTGAACTAGGGTCATATGGGACAAAATCATAGGAGGTTACTAGGCTAATGGCCCTGGAGCCCTTACAGGCCTAGGCAAGAGTTTATCCCCCAAAAGAAACCTCAGTCAGCACTTGTCACCCCTACCAATGAGGGACACAAGTGGAACCCCTGGGAGAAATCTGTGGTTTCCCATCCACTCATCAAGGTTGCACTTTAAGAGGGTCAGTGAGGTACTCTGCTTGACATGTATGGAAAGTCTATTCCAGAGACGAGGCAGTCTCTGGGAGACTAACCTGTTTCTCCAGCAAGTTTTGTTGATGTCACATATTAGATTCAGGCCTTTTGAGTATGTGATTTCAGCCTGTCCACATAGGATAGGTGCTGGAGGCCATGGATTTGCTTTGTAAGGTATTTCTGTGGCCTTTCCAGTTGGTGCACATATTTGGTACATACCAAATGGGGCATTATATTCAATTATTGGTCTAATGCAGGAGGAGTATAGAGAGGTAATAACCTCCTTTTTTCTGGATGCAATCCCTTTACGTATGAGATGAACCAAGTAAAAGACTTTTCTGACCATTGTCACTACATGATGGTCGAATGTGAGGTTGTCATCAATCTGAGTACCCAGGTCTCTCACCACAGGTTGTGTGTTTAGGGGGTTGCCATTGATATGGTAATCAGTAGGGGCAGTGTTTCTGCCAAATGGTATGATACATTTTTTTTTTTGCATTTAGTTTGAGGCCATGACATTGGCACTAGTCATTGCTCTGAGACCCTCTTGCAGTATGTTACATCATTTAGGGAGTCAATGACAGCACCCAACTTACAGTCATTTGCAAACTTGGTCAGCCACAGGCCTTTTGTCTTTGCCTGGACCTCTGAGAAGTAGATGCCAAACAGTAGTGGTCTGAGGACTGTGCTTTATCTCTCTACATTACAGAGCTGGGCTACTGAAGATCATGCACCTTTAAGAACTGTCCACATCTCTTGTTTTAAGTAATTGAAAAATACAGAATAAAGATTCAGCCAACTTTCGGTATCTTCTCACTTTATTATAATTCTAACACGAATTACAGATAATGTCTGAGAAAAAGAGAGGTGAAGTGCAATTCCTAGGAAAGAGAGGTGCTACGAATAGTTAACAGTACAAATGAAACAAATGGGCTGCCATTCAGCCATACTGCTTTTTCTTTTGAGGTACAAAGAATGAAATCACAGTTGTACAAAAAATGAAAATGAAACTGCGCAAGTAATGCGCTGTATTTGTTTACTGTACTTAGCACCATATTTTGGTACAACAGTGCACTGTAACATGCAACAGTGAAGGTGACATGGAAGCACAACTATGACTGATGCTGTACATAACATTTAATGCCTAAAGAAATTTTATGAAGTTTACAGATGCTGAAAGATATGCATAGCTATATTGTTAAACAGGTACTAAATTAAAAATAGTAATGGTGTAGAATTAGTTCTTGCCTCTAAGAGCACAGGAATTCAATTAACCTTTCTTCTGATTTGGTGATTCTGGAATGCCTAGCAGTAGACAAGGATGGGGCAGGCCAGAACTAGTTTAAGTATCAAAATCTGTACAGCAGCAGATTTATGCAAATGTGACAATAAAAGTAGCACATTAAAGTTAGTGGGATCACATTCTTTTGTTAAACAACAATATGCATCACCTTATGTATATATCCAACAGGTGCAGCATTTTGCTGTAGCCAAACATAGTTTTCTACAGTTTGTCACATGATCTATTAAAAGCTTATAAAGAATGATCATGCAACCAATCTTGCAAATAAAGCTAGTACAGCAAGACATTTGAGAAAGACAAATAATCTATTACTAAAATAGATCTTTGTCAGGCATTTAGCAAATTGCTATTCAACTTTATTTGTATAACTAGCTGAAACTCTTTCAAGACATGGCACCATATTTGCTACAGAAAAAAGGGGAAAAGCATTAAAGGGCATTCTGTGTGGAGTCTGCATGTCCTCCCCGCGATTGGGTAGCGTTCAAAAGACATGCGTGCGTAAATGGGCGTGCCTTCGTTGAAGGTTGGGTGTCGAGCTGACACCTCGGCGTTTCGTAAAAATCTACTGCCAATCATTAGCGGACCGGAGTTCCACTGTGGCGACCCCTTACCGGGAAAAAGCCGAAAGACAAACAACAGCAAAGAACTCATTTTACCATCTTTCTGTAGTACATACAAATGGTACATGTTATATCCAAATACAAAAATATTTGCTGGCTGCTTCACAATGCAAGCAACATATTTTTTACATACTCGTTAACTTTGTCTTCTGAAAATTTCAGATATGTGGATTTACTTAAAAAAATGCTGCTCTCCCTTTACTTCACTTCTCTTCTCTACTGTACTATGTTGCCTACCTGTACTAACAATTATGCTAACCTCAAACCAAGAGGTAATATGATCTCTGTCCTAGTACAAAAAAAATATATACTGTTTTTTTCCCTGTCAAATATTGTTTATTTTCTGTAGTTGATCTTAGTTTATTCCCCACTAAATGACTCTGTACACATTATTTTTCTCTCAAATATTATCTGTATTTGATCACAGCTTAATCCCACTAAATGACACCATACACATTTATCTTAAGTACAATCTATATTTTATATTAATATTGTATAATAAGTTACTGCCTATGCTTGGAGCTTTCTCCCCGGGCCTCTACTGAAAATGGACATGTATCCGGTTAGACTAGCCCGGTCAACAAATGCAAAATAAAGTAAATAAATAAAATAAAATGTAAAGCAGGGCAGCATTAGGGTAAAGAGGTTAGCACTGATATCAAGTGTTTTTTTTCTCCCGTTCTTTATCTGGCTGGGGTTACTTCACTGTGGGTTTTTACCAGAAGCTCTGGTTTCATCCATTAACTCAAAGACTTGCCAATGGTTAAACCGGTAATCCTTCACTGCTCACAGGGTGCATGTATGCAAGCACTTCCTGCACTGCTCTGGTAACATGTACAGCAGTAGTTTCATACTTTATTCCTACTTCCTGCTTTAACAGAACCCAGCTGCTTGGACAGCTGTAAGTAAGATAAAACATGTTTCAGAAAACTAATTGAATGAATGAATGAATGAAAAAATAATGTAAAATTCCCACTCAAATTACTCATACAGGTGCTATATTTCTTGTCTGAGCAAAATTTAAAATGTTCCAGCAGTGACTCATTCATTGTATAATATGCACGTCTAGTAACCAAACACACACATTCTTACATTAAAAATAAACGTTTCAGCACTGAAGTGTTTATGTAGATGGACTAGATTAAAAATCTTAAAACAAACTGTCATATACATAAGTAATGGGTTATCCAGTCTGTCAGTGAAAACAGTGTAGCAATTCTGTATTTGGCAAGCTTCCAGCATTTTATCTATTCAGCTTTCTGTTTTTTTTTTTTAATAAAAAGAAGACCATGCTGGCATATATTTCTCTAAAATACCTCTTCCACTCCCACTAGATTTCAACTTTAGGAATCGTCAAACAGCATAATTACAAACTTTAATGTCAGCAGTTAAACAACTTAAAAAGAAAGTCAAACAAAACTGGATTTAAGTAAACACTACTCACCTTACAAGCTCATCTGTCAGACATTTCCCTGGTAATCCACTAAGTTATCAAACCACACTGTAAAAGGGCTATGTATGTCAGCTGTACATCCAGTATGGGTGCAGCAAAGAATATCAGTTTTCTGTGGAGCTGAGTTTCATATTCTGTCTCTGGGGACTAGAAGTTCTATTTATATGCACAGGCAACCTCCCATTTTGTGACGCAAAGTATTTTTCTTTGCTTGCATATTTTTGCAGTGTGTCACTATATCTGTGTTTTCACAAATGTTCTCTCAATAGAAATCAACTGTAAAAGCAACCTAAGAGGAACTTGCTAGTATCACCCGATCAGTGAAAAATGAACATACTGTCATATGATTCAACATCAAGAGTTAAATGTCAGGTTTTATATTTGAAAAGCGGGATTACTAGAATTAAATTTAAGTTTATTTAAGTTAATTAGTTAGTCTATTTAAGTTGCAGAAAAATGATCTTCATAAAATTAATGTACCATGAGCATATGTTTTATCCATATTAAAACAACAAACCTTAATCTGCTAATGGAGAAAAAACATTTAGTTTAATTTGCTCTTCCTTGTTACTACCACGCATTAATACAGAAACAAAGCACACAGTGTTTCTTGCTTTCACTCGTCTCATTCAGACCTTTGCATTTAGTACAGTCCTGTCTTTAATCCTTTTATACCATGGAGACTTTACTAAGGCAGCATATTCATCTCTATTATCTTGTGAAAATATACCTTACACCTTTACATATTTACCATTTACCACACCTGTCATGCCACCCTCTCTTTCTTCCTTTTTTTTTACTTTTCCTCCTTACAAAATCATGATGTTCCACTACAGCTATAACAGTAAAATTAGTTTCATTAACTCACTATGGATGAGTGTCTTTTTCCAAACCCAAATAAAGACTCATTCTCTTCAGCAGAGGGAGTACTTGCTCAACCTGTTTAACTGTCTTGGAGACAAAGTGAGCCTTGTCAGGTCTTATCTTCAGCTGGCTTTAAGTTTTAGTCTTTATAGGGTGTTACTTGAACACAGTTAAAGGTCATGCTGCCTTACCTCATAATAGGAAAGAAGGGATAAAAATCCTGAAAGGTGCTTTTTGCCCTCAAGCCTGTCAACCATCAAAACTCTACCTCTTCATTTCCCCATAATAGGGAATGAACCCAGTACAATACATGATGAGAGCCATCTGGAAGGGTCATCCTACAGGCAAACATGAACACGGATTCTGCCCATCCTGGCAACAACTATGTTTGCATGCCCTAAACCTACTCCAAAGCAGGGGAGAATACACTACAAGCATAACTGGGGGAATCCATAGTGCCTACTCGCTTTAAGTGCATGCCCCCCATAGACTCCATAGTTTGTCCTCAGGAGCCTGCACTTCTACCCTTCCAATATGGGAATTTGGCTACTTGTATCCTGCTTCATCCAGCCCACCCCTGGCCCATTCTCACCTGCCATCTCTGACAAGCAAGCAAGCAGTGACTCCAACTCTTGTTGCCTGGGCCACAGTCAGGACGTTATTCTTCTGTGTCAGTTAAGCTTCTTCTGTTATTTGTCTGCTGCCACTGACTTAAAACCTTTCCTGCCCCTGCAGTCCCAGTCTCCTGAGACAGACGTTGCTGTCTCCAGTTATACTGGAAGAGCTGAAAATCGCAGTAAATAAGTTACCAAATGATAATACCAATAGTCAAATTCTGTCTTCTCACTAGTACTGAAATTACTACCCACTAAACTAACGTCAGAGTATCACCCTAAATACTTCATCATAAACCTTTAGTGTCCACTACAGCAGTCTCTCTAAAACCTGAGTACTACGCAAGCCCCAGTCTTCCATCCACTGGCCACATGGTTCAGCTGTTTATTTTCACCCTCTCTGTGACCAAACTGATTGTATTTGGTGTTCTAAGACAGTGTAGCAACTGCCTTATGCTTCCTGAATGTTTACTGCTGCAAACAATTAATAAAATAACCAGTGATAGATGTAAATAGTTAAGAAATGTGGAGGCAAACTTTTCCCATTAGCTAATTATTGGTAAGCAACATATCTCCACAACACCACAATCACAGCACACTACTGGGCCCATAACCTATGCTGAGGATATAAAAAGTAATTTGCCAAAACCTCCTAAAATGCACACTAAAATATCCAGGTCTCCAGAACTTAAGACAACTGTAACTTCTTCACTCACATATACTGCAACTTCACACAGCCCACCCATGAGTCATAATACACCACTAAGTTGACCCAATGGTCAGGGATCTGGGTATGCACATAGACGGTATCCTTACCTTCAACCACCATGTGGCCACAGTGGTGAGGAAATATTTTTATGTTGTGCAACTTAAAAGTAAGGGGATGGCATCTAGTTGCAAAAAGATCATTATCCCACTGTACTCCACCCTTATCAGACCAATCATAGAGTACAATGCTGCCTCTGACATGTACGTGACTAGGCATATGCAGCAACTAGAGTGACCTCAGAGGTTCCTTACAAAAAGGATGCAAGGTGTAACAAACCTACCTTATGCACAGCGCCTTAAAGCCCTTTCCCTCTACTCACTCACCTATAGATTGCCGAGTAGTGATCTGGCTTACAAGGCATCTGCAAACCTACACTTATGAATCTCCTACATACTCGTAAGTCAAAGCGTATCAGAGATACACAGTCTAGGGACCTGAATTTTGTCTGTGACAAACAGAACATGCTGGACAGGGAGATGTGTTCCAGAGACTGCCCCTCCTATGGAACAGGTTTCCCATCCATGTGAAGCTTTGTTCGTCTTATTGCCCAGTTTAAGAGCAAGCTGGACCAGTGGATGGAGAATAGAAAATTTACACCAGGCCTGGCACCCATGTCCCTTATGGACAGAGGTAGCTTATAAATGCCTGGCTCTCAATGTCCTATTTAGACCATTATTCTTTCAGGAAAACATGGCTAGGCTTAGGAAAGGCCCTCTAGGTCGTTAGCCTAGTAACAATAAGTCTACTTCCATACAAGGAAATGTTTTTTCATAGGTGACTCTACAGTTAAGAGTAACAGATTCCATGCTCGCCAGGCAGAAAAAGAATAGGGTAACTAAACTGCTTGTCCGGTGCCAGAGTTAATCATGTTACAACGGCCTTAAGAATCCTTAAGCCAAACAGATATGACTACAACCCACTGGTGGTTTATGTGGGAGTGAATTACCTGAGGCAATTTACCAATAGGGACAAGCACAGAAACATGATGAAACTTTCCATGCATGTGTTAAAGGCATGAAGGACAGTGTTCTTGAATAATACCTTGCCTTCATCAAGGGTGCTGCCTATACACCAAAACAAAGGAAAATTGATTTAACAATTAGCTGCGTAAAATTCTAAGGGGGTCCAGTATGTGTCAGTCTGGGATAAGATGGTAGATAAGACTTCCCTGTTTTGTCAAGGGAGGCTTACACCTCTCAAACCAGGGCTTCTGCATACTGGCTAAAACCTTTGCTGCCCTGAAATTATCTTTTTAGGCAGATTTCCCACACTAGATGCACCTATATAACAGGATCAAACTAAAATTTGATCATCATCATGGTGGGACAACTCAATGCTAGGAGCTTAAACAGAAAGATTGCAGAACGTGAGGCCCTCCTGCAACTGAAATGCATTTATATTTGTGTAGTTATTGAAACATGGTTTCAATGCAATGACAATACTTGTTATATACCAGGATTTAGAACCTGTTATGCATTCAAACAGTACAGCTGTGTAAATAAACTTACCATAATAAAAGATGTTCCAATGATGACTGGTGTAGTAGCCTTAGCTACATGGGGTTATATCCTGCTTGGATATAACAGCCAATCATCTTTCAAAGCTAAAGGCACCTTCCACGTGCAAAGATCGTTGAGAGCTCTAAAAGAACGGGAGAAGAAAAGCTGTCTGGGCAGCAAGAGTGGCACAGCTTTCATGCCAACTGAAAGAGGGAGGCTAGAGCTCTGAAAATGGTCAATGCTAGGTATAGAACAATCAATGTCCTCACCCTGGCAAACAAACATCAAACAAAAAATAAGGGTGATAAAAGGAGGGAGCAAGTGCTGCAGCAGTGATCATTTGAATATCTACTGCTAAATTTACTTACACAACTGTAATATGTTCAGCACTTGACCACTTTTACAACAGCCTTAGCTATGTAAGGTTTTGGAGGAGGAAGGATGAGGGTCCAGGAGCAACTGGAGAACTGTCCTAGCAAAAATTATTCTAGTTTATAGTGCTTTCTAAAACTAAGTACAGTGGAGCATTTTGCAACCTCTGTTATACTTCTATCATCAACCCCTTTCCAAAAAGCCATTGATGAATCCAAGGCCTAGTAGAATGAGCCTTTACCCTATCTGGAATTAACTTCCTATGGTGGGAATAAAAAAAAGGAGGCAGCATGGGACAACCATTTGGAAATGTTTTCTTACCTTGATAAGAGATAAATAACTGATCAGAATATTTGAAGATTTTAGTTCTATCAAGACAGTTTCAGAGTTGGCTGTGGACATCCAGAGTACAAAGAATCTTTTCACCCTTAATTTTAGGTTCTGGAAAGCACATATGGAGAAGAATAGCTTGGCTCTAAGTAAGCACTGATAACACTTTAGGCATAAACGAAAAATCATTTTTTTCAAAGAAACACTTTCTTTGTGAAAATGAGATAAGGTTAACCCAGCATGACAGCTTGTAACTCAGAAAATCGTGCAGAAGTTAGAGCAATCAACAAAATTGTCTTCCATGTCAAGAAACTCAAATCAGCTTGATGACATGGCTCAAATGGAGGAAATGTTATTTTTCCAAACACAAAATTAAGATTCCAAGGAGGAGACGCCTGTTTTATAGGTGTCAAACATATTGACATTGGAATGCATTGAAAGAGGTGGGGTACATGGACAGACATGTTTAAATGTCTGTCAAATGAACACTGAAACTAGAGTAAGAAAGGACAGAGGTAATAATTCACACACATATTGTAGAACTAGAGAAATAATTGCTTTAAAAAGATCTTGGTACTTAAAGCACAAATTAGAATTTTTTGCCATTTACTAATATATGATTTTCTAGAAGCATGTTTCTTTGCCTCCTTTAATACCTGCTACACATCCTCAGAAAACAGGTGACTAAAAAATATAAAGGTTCCTATCATTCAGGCAGTACGTTGAAGTCATTTTAAGTTGGGGTGTATCTAATAATCCTCCATCTTGTAAGCGTAAGTCAAGTCTGTGAGGAAGCTTTTGGTAGTCACTCTGGCCATTCCCAAAAGAAGGGAAGAACCACTGTTGCCTGGGACAGAAGGGAGTCACCATAACGGTCTTTGAGACCTGAATCTTCAGAATGACCCACTGGTGAAAAAAGTGTTTAAGGCATACAGGAACATTCCTGTCCAATAAAACGAGAATGCATCCATTTTCCAGATAGCAGAATTTTGCCAGTTGTTTGCTGTGAATGGAGGTAAGCAAAACTCTCTGAGGTGTTTCCAAGGCTAAATCAAATTTTGGAAAACCCCTGATTCAACTTCCATTCATGAGGGTCTGTTCTGGTCCTGCTCAGCTTGTATGCAACAATGTTTTGCTCTGAAAGAATGTGGGATGCCTGCAGACTGAGACTGTTTTGAGTTGCTACATCCTAGGCTACTATGGCTAATTTGCACAAAGGTAAGATTCCCCCCATTTTGTAGCATGTCATTGTGGTGTTGACTATAATCACTTGTAGAGGGTCCAGGGGACCACAGATGACTGACAGAGTTGAGTGCATTTATACTCCCAACATCTCTTTTAGGTTGATGTGCTTTGGTGTGCATGTCTTTGTTCTAAAGACCCTGCATTTTGACACTCAAAGAAACAGCTCCCCAGAAAAATCTGAGGCATCTGTTGTTACAGACTGTACTGGAGAAGGAAGGGAGAATGGGAGACCTTGATTTAGATAAAACTGGACTCTCCACTAAAGCAGTTCCCTCTTTACAAATCTCAAAACTGGAATTTGAAACATTGAGTGTGTTGATGCTGGAACCATACACATTTTAACACCTTTATTAAATTATCACTTAAGCCATAGGCAAACACACACACATTTGTATAAAAGAAAAAAAAAGTTATGTACTCATCATAATGTTCCATCTGTGTTATCCATTTTCATTATTCAACAGCTGGGGTTCGGATCCGACTTTGCCGTTACTATAGCTTGTGGTGACTATAAAGCTCTTGAGCTTCTCCATTACCCACAATGTACCAACCCCTAACATACCTCAGATTTTGTTTTCTAGATTAGAATAAGTAAGAAATATTACTATACATTTCTGGTTACAGAACGCGATTATCTGGAGCTCAATGGAAGGACCA
Organism: Protopterus annectens; assembly: GCF_019279795.1. Classification (NCBI taxonomy): domain Eukaryota; kingdom Metazoa; phylum Chordata; order Ceratodontiformes; family Protopteridae; genus Protopterus; species Protopterus annectens. Next base: position 205,348,880 of record NC_056749.1, read on the forward strand.
GAGGAGTCCATAAAAACCCTCATTCTTCCAATAATCATTGAATGGTTGGGGGCTGGTGGGTGGGAGGGGAGTTAACGAAGAATGAAAATGGACAACACAGATGGAATGTTATGATGAGTACATAACTTCATTACCTGACATTGTCAATTTTCATTCATTCTTCAATATTTGGAACAGAGTCCTTAGCTACTTGAAATCCTGGCTGGACTCTAAGAAAGGCTATTTCTGGGCACAGTTGAGGCAATGGCTGCTCTTCCCCTTGAGAGAAGATCTAGTTTGTAGTGCGTAATGAAGGTATGTGGATTATCCCAAGCTGCAGCTGCACATGTCATCCATGGAATGCCTGGACAAACAATGACGAAGTTGCCATGGAACTAGTCAAGCGGGATCTTAAAAGTTCTTGGTAATGAAATACCCAATTTACTATAGACTAAAGCTATACTGTCAGCAAACCATCTTGCCAAAGTTACTTTTGTTACTGAGTTACCTAATTTGGCATCCGCAAAGTAAACAAACAGTTGATCAGATTTTCTAAATTGTTTTGTCTTATCGCAAGTAGAAATGTAACTATCTATGAATATCTTACAAGTTCAACATATAGGTTCTAGGCTGTTGGCCCTGGGGCCTATATAAGCCTAGCCAAAAAGGTTCCCTGGCTTTCGCCACCCAAGAAAATTATTTTCCTGAGCCTCTGTCAAGCAGTGCCGCAGAAGTGATCCCAGGGTGAATTTTCTATTTCCCATCCAGTCGTCAAGGTTTTTCTTAAAGAGGGCCAATGAGGAGCTTTGCTTGACATGAATGGGTAGTTTGTTCCAGAGTATGGGAAGTCTCTGGGACAGGAATCTATCCCTCCAGCATGTTCTGTTTATTGTGGTGAAAAGGTTTAGGTCCCTGGAGCGTGTGGTTCGGAGTGACTGGGATTTCTTTAAGTGTAGCATGTCCAACAGCTCTGTGTTTAACATAGCTTTGTATGTTAGGCAAAGATCGCCTCTGAGTAGGCGATATGCGACGGAGTACAGCTGGAGTATTTTAAGACAGTCTGCATATGGCATCTATTTGAGGCCGGTAATCCTCTCAGTGGGGTATTTCTGTGGCCTTTCCAATTGTTGTAGGTGTCTTGTGAGATATATGCCAAATGGGGCATTGTACTCTATAATGGGTCTGATGAAGGATGAGTAGAGAGGAACAATGACCTCCTTTTTTCTAGAGGAGAACCCTTTTTTGATGAGGTGTGCTACATAGAAGGATTTTCTGACTACTGTGGTGATGTGATTATCAAAGGAGAGACTACTGTCCACCTGTGTCCCAAGGTCTCATCACACTTACAGTGTTTAGTGAGCTACCGCCTATGTGGTAGTTCATGGGTACCAAGTTTTCACAAAGGGGATGACAGTGCACTTCTTGGCATTGAGCTTGAGGCCTTGAGGCCATGGCTTTGACACCAAGCATCTGTCTCTGTAAGGCCCTTTTGTAGAATGTCTACATCATTAGGTGATTCTATTATGGCTCCCAGTTTGCAGTCATCTGTGGACTTTGTTAGCCAAAGACCTTCTGTGTTGGCCTGCATTTCAGAGAAGTAGATGCCAAACAGGAGAGGACCCAGGACCAAACTCTGTTGTACTCCTCTCATCACTGGTCTGATGTCGGACTTGGAGTCTGCTACTTTTACTGTGTGGGTTCCGTCAGTGAGTCAGTTGGCCACCCATCTTGTGACATAGGGATTTATACCCAGTTTAGTGAGTTTATCTAGAATTTCAGAGTGGAGGATGGTATCAAAAGCCTTGGCGAGGTCAAGATAGGATGTGTGCACTACCTTGCCCTTGTCTACGGCTCTAGTGATTGCTTCAAAGAAGTCAATCAGGTTTAGTAGATATGATCTACATTTTACAAACCCAAACTGAGTGGGGTCCAGGGTTTGGAGGTTACCTATGTCTTTGTTTATAAGCTCCAAGAAGATACGTTCCATGGCCTTGCAGACCAGGCTCATCAGGCTAATGGGGCGGTAGTTTCTGGGCTCTGTGGTGGCACCCCATTTGTGGAGTGTGATAACTGCCACTGTGCGCCATTCAGTAGGCTCATAGTCTGAGGTGAGGCTATGATTGAACATGCTACTTAGGTGGGGTGCCAGTTCGTTCTGTAGTTTATGCAGTACGCAACCTGGGATGTTGTCTGGTCCCATGGATGCTGTGTTCTTGAATTTGTAGAGTGCGGTCTTTACTTGGTCATCCGTGATTACAGGGGCTTTGCATTCTTCCGGTATTAAGATGGACCCTTTGGAGGGTGAGAGAGGTGTAAAGTTAGCACTGAACCTTTCTGCCAGGATGTTGGCAATATCATAGGTAAGTACTAGGCTATCTGCCCAAGGGCATTTATAAGCCTAGCCAGAATGTGTTGGGTTTTGCCACCCCCTTAGATTAGTTCCCTGTGCCTTTGTCCAGCAGAGCCATTAGTTCCCTGTGCCACTGTCCAGCAAAGCCACTGCACTGATCCCCGGGGTAATCATCCACCCGTCAAGGTTTCTTGTTAGTGAGGGGCTCTGCCTGATGTATATTGGAATCCTGTTCCAAAGCATGGGGAGTCTTTGGGATAGGAATCTATCCCTCCAGCATGTCCTATTTATCGTTGTGGTGAGGTTTATATCTCTAGAGCATGTGGCTCTCCGGGATTTGTTTTTTTTTTTAGGTGGAGCATGTCCATCAATTCTGGGTTGGACATGGCCTTGTATGTCAGGCAGAGATCACCTCTGAGTAAGCGGTATGCAACCGAGTACAGCTGGAGTTTCTTGAGTCGGGCTGCATAGGACATGTGTTTGAGGCCAGTAATCCTCTTGGTGAGGTACTTTTGTGGTCTTTCCAGTTGTTGCAGGTGTCTTGTAAAGTACATCCCAAATGGGGGGTTGTATTCTATGATGGGTCTAACGAGTGATGAGTAGAGAGGCACAATAACCTCTTTTGTTCTAGATGCAAACCCTTTTGTGATTAGGTGGGCCACATAGATGGATTTTCTACCCACCTTGGCAATATGATTATCAAAGGAGAGATTACTATCTACTTGGGTCCCCAGATCCCTTGTTACATTTTCTGTATTTAGGAGACTACCACCTATGTGGCAGTTCGCGAGTACTTTGTTTTTTCCAAAGGGGATGACTATGCACTTTTTGGCATTTAGCTTGAGGCATGATTTAGTGATTTAGTGCCATTGTGCTGCAGCTCAGAGCAGATTTGAGTGTTGCCATTGAGATTCTTGACATAGCTGTAGAATGCTTTGTGGTGGTCTTGGGAATCAGTGGTGATTTTATTTTCATAACTGGCTTTCGAGGATTTTATGAGGGATCTCAGCTTCTTGCTGAGGCTGACCAGGGAGTTCCTTCAATCTTGGGATTTTACTCTTTTTTGCAACAGCTTCTTCCTTCTGTTGTAGAGTTGGTTTATGGCAGGGGACCACCAGATTGGCTTCCTTTTTTTGGAGGATAGCATCTTGGTTCTGTTGGGGATGGCATGATCCATGCACTCGTGTATGTGCTTATACAGTGCATTTGTGTAAGATTCAGCAGTGGTGCCTCTATTTTCCGTCTGCATGGGTGCTGTGAAGTTTGCCACTTCTGTCTTAAGAAGCATGAAGTTGGCTTTGGAGTAGTTTGTGAAGGTGGTTTCCTTAATGGGGGGTGGGGGTGCAATATGGATATCTAGGGTGATTAACATGTGGTCGGATCTGACCAGCGAGGAGTTGATCTCTAGCGTGGAACACCGGTTACCCATATTGGTAATGACCAGGTACAGGATATTGCTGATCCTGGGGGGTGTGGACAAGCTGATCCAAGGCGTTGTAATTTATGAATTCTAGAAAATGTTGAGCGAATGATATATTCTCATTTGTTTTCAAATTCTGGCAGGAAGACAGGCAGATTAACAGACTGGCTGATGTTGGATTCTGACACCACCTTCGGAAGGAAAGAAAGGTTGATTTGTAATGTTAATTTATCCCTATTAAAAATCAAGTAGAGAGGTTTGGAGGATAATGTTTGAAGTTCAGAATTTCTTCTAACAGAGGTAATGGCAACTAGAAAGATAGTTCTCCAGGTCAGAAAATTAAGATGACATTTTGGTGCTGGTTCGAAGGGGGAATGAGTGCAGTTTTAAATTCAAGTCCCATGGTGGAGTACAGTCTTTATAAGGTGGTCTCAACAGGCCGACTGAACTCTAATGGTTGAGAAGCTTGCTCCTTCATTCAAACTGTTACCAAAATTCAAGGAGACACTGTACAGAGGCTGAAAAAGGGTCAATATGTTTCTGATATACCCCAAAAACAAACCTATTCCATTTATTTTGCAAAGTTTCCTCGCAGAAGTTTATGGGGAGATAATAGGTTATCTGGCTATTAAAGGAAGTGGAGAAACTATGCTGTCAGCTTTAGGTTTGAGATATCCAGATGAATCATGCCTGTTGGGTGAGACAAGAGGTCTGGAATTAGATCCAGAATCCAAGGTGGGTAAAGAAGATAAGACCAAAGAATGGGGAACCAAATTTGTCAAGGCTAGTAAGGTGCAATGAGGATGACTCTGCTCTTTAACCTGACAGCTTTCTGCAGAAATCTGGGGATCAAGGGAGTCAGGGCATAAGCATAGAGACCACCGGGGGGGGGGCTATCCTGGAGCAGAGCATCTCTTGGTGATACCCCCAGTGGGGGAGGGCAGGGCAAAGAAGCTGCTGCACTTGTTGTTTAGGGGAGAAGCAAAAATATCACAGCAAGGCTGACCCATTGACGGAAATCATTTTTGCGACTTTCTTGTTGAGAGACCACTACGTCAGGTAGTAGAATGGACCTGCTCACCTTGTCTGCTATCACACCGGCCTTCCCTGGGATGTGCATTGCTATCAGAAAGTGGTTGGAATAGATTGTCTACTGCCATACTCTAAGGGGTTCTAGGCACAAGGGGAAAGACATGGTTTCCCTTTGTTTGTTTATGTACCAGACTACTGACACTGTCTGTTTGAATCACAATTGTCCCGAAGGGACAGAGTCTTGGAATGCTTGCAATGCTAAGAGCACTGCTCTCATTTCTAGGACATTGATATGCATGTTGGCCTCTTTGGGGGACCAAGTCCCTTGGACTGTTTTCCCCAGTACCCCCCACCCAATCTGGGATGTGTCCATGGTCACTATGGCCATGGGTTGAGTGAAAATAAAAGGATAGCTTTGAAGAACTTGACCTATTCAAATCCACAACCAAAGATACCTTCTGCATGCTTGAGTGATTTTTATTTGGACTGATATGTTAATAAAGAATTGACCATTGAATTGGTAGCATCCATTGAAGAATCCTCATGTGGAATCGCACCAAAGAAACTAAAATTATGGCCGCTGACACTGATCCTAGGATTTGTAGAATCAAACGTGCTAAAATTGATGTACTGTGAATTATCTTTTTGACCTGGAATCTCATAGTTTGCACTCTTGCAAGAGGAAGAGAATGTGTTACCTATACCGTGTTGAAAACTGTTCCTATAAACTCCAGTATCTGAGAAGGTTCTAACTGAGCTTTGCTGTATGTGATGGTCCCTATTCCGGGCCAGTATACAAGGAACCTCAATCCTCACCACTAACACCTGTGAGGGATGGCCACTAGGAACAAACATGGATACACACAGTATTTTCAGATGTAACTCTGCACCAAGCACAATTTCCCTTAAGAGCACACAGAGAGTACACTCCAGATCTAGGGCTGGAGACTTTCTCCAGGCCCCAAACAAGACTCCACACTGACCACTTTGGAGCTCTGTGTCCCTGTTCCAAGTAGGTGATACACACACGCACTCACACACACCTGGGAACGGGCTGGCACAGATTTACCAGCTGTGCCCCCTCTTCCCAGATTATAAAGCAATTATGCTGCCACCTGTCAGCTGCTCTAAGGCTCTTATAAGGGTACCCAGTTATACTAAGTAAAATTAATACTTATACAAATGATAGATTTTGACCAATGCAGCATGGCTTTCAGGAGCGGCCAGTGTCACTAAAATACAGACAAGTACTCTTAAGATGTTAAACGTATTCTCTAAAAGACCAGCCACAATGAATGGAATTCAAATATTTAATAATAATAAAATAGAAAACATGAGAATACTGAATGTCTAGTTACAATAAACACCATCAATCACAGAAGATATAAAAAGTAACAGTTGGTTATATTCACACAGATGCAGAAAAACAACACTTAACTAATCTCACTATATTTTCCTGACTGACTAAAGAATTACTGCTCCCTAGTTAAGTTGCTTACTATAGCAAGGCAAGATGAGGTGTAAGGAAGTGCAAGATATCTGAGTGAGATCTTTCCTGCCAGGTTACGAAAAACAAAGTGCTGCTGTGAGAGTTCCGTCATATCTCTCACTAATATCTAAAAAAATCATTTCCGTGCTGGTTATAGAATGACATCACATCTGCTCATCTGACATTGGTACAATACATACCCAGAGCTTTGCTAAGACCTGCTGCAGCATCTGAAAACTATAAAACAATTTTCAAAACCTTCCACCCTTCCAGGGTAACAATTAGTTTACCCCTAAGGACAGTACAGTAAAATTCCTAGTCCTGTTTTTTCCAGACATTTTTGTCTCCAGCTGCAGTCAGACCTGCAAGATAAAATCTTTATAGCTTAAAACAATCCATTTAATTTGCAACCTATTTTTTTCAAAATTAGCTGGACTGAGATTAATGTCTTCCCTTCCATAATTCTCTGTTAAAACATACATGTATATCATTTTTCTGTCCAGCAAGACCCATTGTTGATGCATTTTTAACACAAGCAACTGTAGAGATCAGTGTGATAGTCAAATGACATAAAACTCTTTACAAAACTCTAGCTAGCTGAGCTGGGATATGTTACATGCACTGCTCTACTCTCCCTGGCACAAATGGCACTACCTCATATCATCACACTGTAATTTATGGTAATTCCCAGAAGGGAACAAGGTTGGAGTACCTGATCTCTTACTCTTATGACTAGATGCCTGGTTGGGGAGGTAATGAACCAGTCCATCTAGATATGGAAACACCCGGAATCGCTGCGGTATCAAGTGAGCTGCTACCACTGCCATGCATTTGGTGAACACCCTGGGGTTGGTGAAACCAAAGGGCAGATTTCTGAAATGGTAATGACTGGCTTCCAACCTTCTGGACTGCCTGTTAATTTTTATGTGACAGTACATGTCTTGAAAGTCTTATCGTGCACATACAGTCATCCTTGCCCAAAAAGGGCAAAATGGACTGAACCATGACTATCTGATACCCTGTGCATCATACCGATTTGTTCAAGTTGCTGAGATCCAAAATTGGTCTCCAGTCCCATTTTCTTTGGCACTAAAGAATCTTGAGTAAGTTCCAGATTCTCTCTGGTCTGGTGGGACCTCCTGGATTACACTTTTTCTACCAGATTTTGTATTTCTAGTGCTGCTGTCTTCCTCTGACTGGGTGGAAAATTGGGAAACTTGCATGAGGATGGAGGTGGAAGGGAAAAGGGAATTATATAACCTCAAATCTTTTGTGATGTCTAGCCAGACTCTCTGGTACACAGATAAATGACCCCCAATTGCCTTCAGAGGGGCAATCGGGCCTTCTTTCTGGAGCACTGATAGGGTCTGTTAGAGAAAGAATCTCTAGACACTTGGTTTTGCGGGCCACCTCTGCTGCATGGGCAGTGTCTTCCATTTGAGTTCCTCCTCTGGGGGAAATATCTCCACAAGGAACTTGATAAGGACCCTGGGATTTTTTGAACCACATTTTACGTCCTCATTGGATCCTAGAGAAGGTCCTTTGAGGGGGTCAAAAAAAGTACTCTCACTGCAGAGAGGGTCTCTCCATCCTGCTAGCACCTGGATAGTCTGCCCTTCACTTTGGGGCCAAATCAGGAGGTTCCATTAAAAGGAACACTGACAAAAGAGGATTTGAAGGGCTCTGCAAAGTCAGACAAGTGCATCCAGGCATGACTTCTAATGGAAATGCCTGAACCCCCTTGTCCTTGAGGTACCCTCAAGCTGCATAAGGCATAAGCCTCATGGACAAATTTGTGATGGACTGAAGGGCTGCTAACTGTGAGGTCACAGAAGACTGAGTCTCAGCAGTAATGGTGCCAGAGGGGGGTTTTGAGAATTCCTTAAGTCCTTCTGAAGTCTTGTAATGTGTGCCAGGTAGTTCAGCGACCTGAGGGCAAAAGTTGTTGAAGCACAGACATGCTTCCCAAATCTATCCAAAGCCCTAGACTCTTTGTTAGGGGGATAGACAATGGAACTCTATTCCACAAGTTCCTTCTTAGTGGCTGCCGCCAAGACCATGGCATCCACAGGTGCTCCCTTACTACAAAACTCCCTTTCTGCAGGTAGTGCTAAAATCCGATCTGGTCTCTTGGAGATGGGTTCATCCGAGTCAGGCTCCTTCCACGCCAGTTAGAGATCAAATCAATGAGCTCATCAGCAGGTGGAGTTACCCAAGAGGTAGACGGGCCAGATCTAAATGCCTCCAGGAATGCAGATTCCTCTGGGCAGGGACTGTCAAAGGACCATCCATCCCTCTGCTTACCGATTTCCAGAATGTCTCCAAATGAGACATTTTCGGGTGGTGATCTTGGGGAGCCTCCCCCTTCATCGAAATCAGTATCTTCAGTGACCAATTCCTGTGGAGAATCTAAGTGTCTCCACTTGCACTTCCTCTTCCTAGGGACTTTCTCAATGGGATGCTCCACTGAAGAATCAGAAGAGATTGAAAACCCTGCTAGATGGCCTGCAGACTTTGAATTGGCTGTCCCTGTGGCTTAGAATGATCGGGGTCAAGATGCAAAGACTTCTGGGTTCCAGACGGAAGATCCAAGGAGGGATGGTGTCCATCCTGCAGAGTAGAAAACATTCTTTTCAGCATCTCAAAGGCAGATCACTCTGGGCAGAAGGAAGACAATGGATATGAGAAGCCAGACATCTGGCCCATTGCTTCCCTCGGCCCCAAAAACAATCTTCCCAAGTTGGAGCCGAGCTGTCTAATGTCGAGGCTCTGAGGGGCAGAGACAGCTCCAAAAACACTGGAGTCAACTCTAACACCTCAGACCCGACAATAGCATTTCAGCTCCGACAGTCATCTGGATCCAAAAATGTTGGAGCCTGTGAACTCAGAGACAGCTTCAGATCCGAAGATAGAATTATCTTTGGATCCGAACCAGACTGTCCTGGAGAGCTCAGATTCAAGGGCTCTGAAACAATTGGTTGGGTCAGAGAAGGAGACGCAATAGGTGGTGTGGTAGATGGACAGGCTTCCTGACCCAAAGAGGTAGGAGCAGGGAGAACACCCAGCTGTGTCTGCATCGAGAGAAATTTCCTCATTATTCTGTCCATGTCTTCTTCGGTCAAACTTCTGGAAGAACAAGATGAAGCGAGGGAAGGTGACCTGCGTCTCTCTAAGAAGGGGGAAGGCATTCTAGAAGGTACTGGATCTAATGAAGGTGAGTACACAGTCCTAGCAAAATTCTCGGATTAGAAGAGGTACAATTAGAGGACTTTTTCGTCAGCTCCATTGGCAGCTGAATCAGTGTTCACTTCGGATCTGACTTGAATTTCTTTCTGGGCAGCTCCAAAGATGGATTTGACGATGTAGAAGGCCTCAGAGACCTGGTTGAAGGGTCCTTAGATTTAGATTTGGGGGATTAAGCCCCAGAAATAGCTACACCAAAACAGGAAGAAGTAACCCTTTCAATATTAAGTTGTTCTTCCTATCCACTATTGCTTGTGGATTGAAATTTTTGCAAATGTTGCAGTCAATCTGGAGATGATCCAAGCCCAAACAGCACACACACGTTATGGGCGATGGATAAAAGTAATTTGTGCCCAAACTTCGGACACTTCTTGAAACCAGAAGGTGCTTTGTCAGACATACAGAAAAAAATTAATGGAAAACAGTAAGGAAAGTTTATATATATATATATATATATATATATATATATATATATATATATATATATATATATATAAAATGTATAAATAATACACATATATATTATATATATATATATATATATATATATATATATATATATATATATATATATATACACACATGCACATTATATATATATATATATATATATATATATACATATATATATATATATATATACACACACACATACACACATATACATACAGAGAGAGAAAGGGGAAATAAGAAAATATGAGGATACCAACTATGGTATCAAAGAATACAGAATAGTGTAATAAGTTGAAAAAAGGAAAATGTATACGAACTATGGTAAAAAGAACTTTACCAAGTGTAAAGGTAAGGGAGAAAGATAATTTAAGCAGAGATTACTTATTGCAAAAAGTAAACACTCAAGCTCAGGCTATTCGCGAAAGCAGCAAATAAGATCTGAGGTATATTAGGGGTTAGTGCATTGTGGGTAAGGGAGAGGCTTGACAGCTTTACGGTCACCACGAATTATACTAACGGCCAAGTCAGATCAGAACTGTTGAGGAATAAATGAAAACTGACATCGGATGAAACCATATTAACGTGTTCTCGGTTACAAACATTATGACATCATATATACTTCTTGTATAATTATCATCAGTCATACACTACATAAATTGATAATTCCTGCCTTCACTTAAACCTCACTCCTCCAAAACATTATTCATGTATTGTTCCCACAATTTTTATCTATGTGATTTGTTCCTCCCCTTTTCTAAAGAGCCCACTTCCATTTCTTTTATCTCTGTTACAATATTCACTACTTCAAATACACTTGTTTTAAACTTTGATTTCCATTTTCCAGCAACTGAGTTTTTGGCCACCAGCAGAATTAAACTTAATAAGGCGTTCCTATGTTTAGGCAATTCAGATCCTGTATCCCAAGCTTAAAAATCATTAACTTAAGAATATCCGCTTGCTAACCCAATATTACTGACAGAGTACTCTGTAGGGAATTTTTGAAGTATGCCAACTCATTACACTCCCAAAACATACGTTTTCAGTTTCTTCTTCTTCCCTATCACACCTCAAACATTTGTCATCTATCGGAGGAAATTCTTTGTAGTCTGCTGGAGTATAAAAATACCTATGCAAACATTTCCAAGCAAAAATCCTAAATCTTCTAGACTTTGTTGCATATTTGGGAGCCATACATATGCTCTCCCATGGTTTCCTTGTGAATTGCTTATCCAATCTTTCTTCCCAATCTTTTCTAACCTCCCATGATTGATTCCTACAGTTATCGTGGAATATGTTGTATACCATACGAATTATCCATTTTTTACTTCCATTCTAGATTAAACTAAAAACTCTGGAAGAGAAGGTCTTAGGATTCCTCTATCACTTTCTCTTTGCTTATACTCCTATATCAATTACTGACAGGGAAGGCAGTCTATAGCCTGCAGTTCAAATGTCATTTTGGCCTCTTCCCATTCTGTTACCCTTCCCTCTCTAGTTATTTGCTCCCAATATTTTGGTTCTTTTACCAGTTTTCTCCAGTAAATTTCTGTCCCCTCCTGCCTATTCTCTGTATCCTTAATTGCAGTAATTCCTATCGGCAGAATCTCCTTTCTCAATTTTCGTGTTGGCTTAGTTCTTAGAATACTTTTTGCTCCTTTATGAATATAGTATTCTGTATGGATGTTATTCTCCTTAATAATCTGCATCCAAAATCTTACTCTCCTCATTTCTTGAATTTCCTCCTGCTACACCATCATCCTTTTCCACTATGAAGTTTAGCTTTCTGCTTATATTATGTATATGAGCTTTAACTGATGTAGCTCTAAACAATCCCTTCAAATCAGGAAATCCTAAACCAACTTGTTCTATTGGAAGGATCAACTTATCCCACTTGACCCTTGCTCTCTCCCCCTCCCAGATAAAATTCTTCAACTCTTTATTAATTACTATTCATAACTTCTCTGGTTGATAAAAATATGTCTGACCTGCATATAAAACTAAAGGGACTCAGCATGTTCACTGCTTGTATCTTGCAATCCATATTCATAAATAAGTGCTTCCTGTTTCTCAGTTTTTGTATGATCTTTTGTTTAGTTTCTTCCAACATATCATTAGCTGCAGTAACAGAATCCTTTTTATTCCATACTTCTAAATACTCCATTTTATCTTGTCCTCATAAATATGGGGTATTGCTGAACCAATTCATGTGTGGCTATACAGCCTTTGTTTTATCTTCATTAATTTTATATCCCGAAAAGACTTGAAACGGTCTCAAAATGTTCCACAACATTGATGTCATTTTCTGGTTTTATTAGGTACAAAATAACACTGTGAGCAAATAAAGCCAACTTTCTGATTACCATACCAATTATATCTTGAATTTCTGAGTCCTTTATTTTCTTTGCCAGTGGTTCTAAATATAATGCAAATAACAAGGGGAAAAGAGGACACCCCTGCCTCGCTCCTCTATTTATACAGCACTTATCAAGGAGGAACCCTCCCACTTAGATTTTTGCCTCCGAACCCTCGTATATAATCCTAATTAACCTTATTATTGTATTAGGGAATACAAATGCTTCCATTGCCTTACTCATAAAATCCCACCTTAATCTGTTGATTTCTTTCTTTGTATCACAACCCACCAAGAACTGTGGTATTTTCTTACCCTCTCATTTCCTCTGGATCATCACTGTTCTGTTAATGTCAAATATTTTCCTCCCCTTCACAAAACCAATGATTCATATCCATCAATTTTGGAACCTGCCTTGCTATTCTTTTAGCTATTACACTTTGTAATCATGGTTTAAAATTGAATTTGGTCTATATGAAGCTGGGTCTGATGGGTCTTTATCTTTAGATATTATAGCCACCACAGCTTTCTCCCAGGATGTTGCTGCTTTCCCACCTTTTAAAACACTGTTAAACAAAACCTTCCAGATCTTTATCACTTTCTACCCTCCTAGCTTCCAAACTTCAACAGGAATACTATCTGCTCCTGGAGACCTTCCTGCAGATTGACTACACAGCACCATTTTTACTTCATCTCCTCCTGTCTTAACTGTTAATTGTTAAGCCTCATCGACTTCTTATCTTGGCATACTTAAGAATGCCATAAATATTTTCATTTGTGCTCTTTCTTGATTTCCACATATCTTTGCTTCATATAAATTTCATAAAACTGCCAAAATACCTCTAATACTTCTACAGGATCTCTTGTTGTTATTCTTAATGTAGGATCCCTCAATTTGTCAACAACCCTTTCTACTTTATGTTGCCTAAGTCACTGTGCTAAAAGTTTCTGTGCTCTGGAAATAGGGTAGAAATAAAAGAAAAAGACATGGTTAAGAAGAAACAAAATGATTTTGAGAGGCTGAAAAATTTTAAAGTATTGCAGAATAAGGGGGAATCTAAATTAACAGCTTTCAAAACTCATGCATATTAGCCAGGTACTCACTTTAGCACTCTGCAGTTATGCCTCTTATTGTTCTGTGAGACTCGTTACTTCTTAACCATCTCTCTCTTCTTTTACCTCTACCCTATTTTTAAACTCCACTTTCATTTTATCTCACTCACTAGCTATAACTTCTGAAGAAATTTCTATATTTTCTAATAACTCGTCTAATTTTCACTACCCATTCTTTAAATTCCTCTCTTTTTAACAGGTATGTGGGTAAGTGCCAGCACCTCATTTTTACTTCATTAGCCTGCATTTTGATCTTAGCTGGTGGTGGTGCATGATCTGAACTAGTTATTGGACGTACGTCAAAGCTTTCAATTAAATGCACATGTTCCTGTGAAGTATAATTTCTGTCTAGTCTAGTGCAGTTATTACACATTGGGGAATAATATATAAATTCTCTCAGTGTTTCTACTACTGAATTCATGTCTTCCATACCAAATATTTCTTCAGAAATCTACCCTCTTTTGTCATATTTTCCCTTCTAGTTCCCTTGATACATCCTCACTGTTGAAAATCAAATTTTAGTCCCCACCTATAAGTAATATTCAAACGCTGGAAGCTCATTTCTCCCAAAACTTTCTTAAGCTTCATAATAGCAGTTTTAGTTGGGCTAAATACATGCCAGAGTAATCCTCTTCCCTTGCCATTAAGTCCTTTACTACCACAAATATACCATTATATTTTTCCCTCTTCTAAACACTAGTTGCTAGTGGAGCTCCAGCAATGAAAGTACTCCCCTTTTCCTTTGTCCCTGATATTCTTTTATTATCCATCCTAAAATTCTTTATCAAATTCACATGCTCACTTCTCCCCAAATGTGTCTCATGTAGCACTGCTATTTGCACTTTAATTCAATACTCTTGTCTTTTTGTCTATATATGTGAGATCATTAACATTCCAAAATAATATGGATAGTGTAGCCATTGCGAAAAGTTATTATTCACCTATTATACATGACGGATTTTTTAAATGTTTATTTCCAGTTTTTGGGTTAACCTGCACCCACTAATGTTTAGCTGGCTGATCCTTTATACGGTTGTTTCTTGTAATCTTCATCTGAACCTATGCCACGTTTTACAAGACTTTTTGTTTTAATGAAAATTCTCAAAAAACTAACAAAAAAAGCACCCCCAGAACCTATTAACTTAAACACACAAAACGATGCACATCTTTAAATAATTAAGTCTAACCCTTCTGATAGGAACAATTGTCCCAAACTGACAGTTGCACCTAAAGGCATCATATAACCTAAAATTAAGGTTATCCATGCTAAGTTGCATGTTACAGCATGTGCTCCTACTTACACTGATTATCTGTTCTTGTTTTATCTTTATTTCTCTCCCAGATGTGAAAAACAGCTTGCATGCTTTCAGAAAACATTAATTTTTAGCCATAAGAAAAAAAATGTACTGGCTATCTTAAAAAAACAAACTTGTACACTGCTCCAGTAAAAGCATTGGTATATTTAGGTACCATGAAAGCTGATCTTATTCATTTTCAATAATTTCAAGCCTGTTTTTTTTTACTAAGCTACTTGCCCTTGTACCTTTTAATTTTACGTTTCCCTCAGCAAACAATGACCAGAACTCTTGAGATTTACTGCCTGCCAGCTTGTTTCCATGAAAACACTAGAACAGAATTTAAGTTGCCTTCAGCTGCAAACTTCCCACTTCTCAACTCACACCGAACATTTATTTGCTAAAGGAAAGGTTTTGTTATATTCACAGTGTTTAAAAAGCCCACATGCTTACACAAAAACCTATCACATTAGGCCAAGGGCATTAATCCAGACATTCACCTATGCAAAATTAAGAGAAAACATCTGAACTCTACATATCTTATAATCACTGCACTTTTGCACCCATCTCCCACCCCAACAGCCTAAGTTAACAGCATATTAACTTAGACATGGTTTTGTACAGCCACTCGTCTCTTTTTTTACGCTGTAATGTCTACACTTCTTAAAACTATAAAAGAAATAACTTGTCTGTTGTTTGTGATAAAGATACTAAAGTAATCACTGAAAATGGCTTACTATATAACATACAATTTATATATCATGAAATGTTTTATATAAATACTATTAAGAACAAAAAATGTTCTAATCACAGTTGCTTTGTTTTCTTAGTGTCCTTCCAAACATTAATGACACAAAGTTGTGCATATGCTTTTCAGTCCCTTCATAAGTTTAAAAAAGTCAACACAGAAGTCAAAACTTTCTCAGCAACTTTTTTCTTGTAAATCCATAGTTCACAAATGCGACTGATGCTTTACAATCTCACATTTATTCATTAATTTTAGTGCTGCTGGTGGTCTTGTTCATCTTCATCTCCTAACCCCAGACTCCAGTTTAAGTTCAAGGTACTTCCAATTCTTCTAGTCAACTCCTGCGTTTTTCTCTCTCGCAAGCATTTTCCTTTCAAACTCTGGATACGATTTCACTGGTAAAGTCTCTCTATGTGCTTTATTATCAGAATAATGAGAAGCTGGGTCCATTTCTGTTTGACGGCTCACTTTTTGTTGGACAAACTTTAACATTTCCTCCTTAGCCTGTTTTGCATCAAACAATGACTTTGATCTTCCAAGAAAAAAAAATATTCTGAAAACAGCTAGAATCCTACATCTGCCTCTTGATATTCCCTGATTGCTGGAATAAATTTCTTCTCTACTGTCTACTGCACCGTGAATAATCAGTTTCCACAAACACTCTACTGTCTCTACTGTTTAATACTTTGCCCTTCTGCCACAGTTTTGTTAGGATCAACTCTCTGTTGGTATGATTGCACCTCCACTAATACAAGTCTTGGCTACTTTCTCATGGCCAGATTTGGAGCATACACATGATGTGCCCTTTCAATTAACAAATCCTGCTGTGGTATACTAGTCCCATTGCTTATTTGTGTCTTCATAAAACCAGTACAGTGTGTTCCTTCCAGTTTCTCTGGTACAGCAGAAAATCTCAGGTTCGACTTCCTCTTACCTCTACTATTTTTTGAAACTGCTCTTGTTGAGCAGTCTCATACTCAGTCAGGCTTTGAATTTCTACCTCTGATTTTTGCAGTTTTATCAGTTCATCTGTATAGCTGTTTAAAGCTTTTTCAAATTTCTTCCAGACTTTGTTATTTGAGATGATATAATCCTTCAATATTTCATTTATTTTAATCAGCTCTGAGCACATTTGAATTTTACCTCTAAATTACTGGAAGCCACATCTTTGCTAGAGCTTGAACTGCTTTTTGCTGAACCAGCTGCTGGGGATGCACAAGCCAGTGCATTTCTTTGTGCCAGTCCCAAGCCCGGATAAATGGGGAGGGTTGTGTCAGAAAGGGCATCCGGCGTAAAAGTTTGCCAAATCATACATGCAGACAAAAGTACACATATACATACCGGATCGGTCGAGGCCCGGGTTAACAACGACCGCCACCAGTACTGTTGGCCAACAGGGTGCTGGCGAAAATTGGGATATTGTTGACCGAAGGAGGAGAAGAGGCAGAAGGCATGGCGGAAGGCAGGTAAAGGCTAGGACTGTGACAGTGAGGGTCAGAGCTTTGAATGTTGGCAGTATGACTGGTATAGGGAGAGAGCTAGCTGATATGATGGACCGAAGGAAGGTTGGTATATTGTGTGTGCAAGAGACCAGATGGAAGGGGAGCAAGGCTAGGTTTATTGGAGGTGGGTTCAAATTGTTTTATCATGGTATGGATAGGAGGAGAAATGGCGTAGGCATTATCCTGAAGGAACAGTATGCTAAGAGTGTTTTGGAGGTGAAGAGAGTGTTGGATAGAGGGATGTTTATGAAGCTGGAAATTGATGGTGTAATGATGAATGTTGTTAGTGCATATGCTCCACAAGTTGGGTGTGCGATGGATGAGAAAGAAAAATTTTGGAGTGAGTTGGATGAAGTGGTGATGACTGTACTCAAGGGTGAGAGACTGGTGACTGGAGCAGATTTCAATGGGCATGATGGTGAAGGGAACAGAGGGATGAGGAAGGGATGGGTAGGTATGGTGTTAAGCAAAGGAATGCAGAAGGTCAGATGGTAGTGGATTTTGCAAAAAGGATGGACATGGCTGTGTTGAATACGTATTTAAAAAGAGGGAGGAGCATAGGGTGACATAAAAGAGTGGAGGAAGATGCACACAGGTGGATTATATCTTATGTAGAAGGGCCAGTCTGAAGAAGATTGGAGACTGTAAAGTGGTGGCAGGGGAAAGTGTAGTTAGGCAGCATAGGATGGTGGTTTGTAGGATGACATTGGTGATCAAGAAGAGGAGGATGAGTGTGAGGGCAGCACCAAGGATCAAATGGTGGAAATTGAAAAATGGTAATTGTGAGGTGATGTTCAGGGAAGAGTTAAGACAGGCACTGGGTGGCAGACAGTGAAGAGTTAACGAATAGCTGGGTAACTACAGCACAGCTAGTAAGAGAGATGGCTAGAAAGGTGCTTGGTGTGACATCTGGAAAGAGGAAGGAGGACAAGAAGACCTGGTGGTAGACTGAAGAAGTGCAGGAGAGTATACAGAGAAAGAGGTTGGCGAAGAAGTGGGATTGTCAGAGAGATGAAAGTAGACAAGAGTATAAGGCTAAGGATAAGGCATATGACGAGTTGTATAAAAGGTTGGACACTAAGGAGGGAGAAAAGGACCTGTACCAATTGGCTAGACAGAGGGACCGAGCTAGTAAAGATGTGCAGCAGGTAAGGGTTATAAAGGATAATGAGGGAAACATACTCACAAGTGAGTAAAGTGTGTTGAGCAGATGGAAAGAGTACTTTGAGGGGCTGATGAATGAAGAGAATGAGAGGGAGAGAAGGTTGGATGATGTGCGGATAGTGAATCATGAAGTGCAGTGGATTAGCAAGGAGGAAGTAAGGGTAGCTATGAAGAGGATGAAGAACGGAAAGGCTGTTGGTCCAGATGACATACCTGTGGAAGTATGGAGGTGTTTAGGTGAAATGGCAGTGGAGTTTTTAACTAGATTGTTTAATGAAATCTTGGAAAGTGAGAGGATGCCTGAGGCATGGAGAAAAAGTGTTTTGGTACTGATTTTTAAGAATAAGGGTGATGTGCAGAACTGTAGTAACTACAGAGGAATTAAATTAATCAGTCACAGCATGAAGTTATGGGAAAGAGTAGTGGGAAGCTAGGTTAAGAAGGGAGGTGATGATTAGTGATCAGCAGTATGGTTTCATGCCAAGAAAGAGCACTACAGGTGCGATGTTTGCTTTGAGAGTGTTGATGGAGAAGTACAGAGAATGTCAGAAGGAGTTGCATTGTCTTTGTGGATTTAGAGAAAGCATATGACAGGGTGCCTAGAGAGGAGTTGTGGTATTGTATGAGGAAGTCGGGAGTGTCAGAGAAGTATGTAAGAGTGGTACAGGATATGTACGAGGGTAGTGTGACAGCGGAGAGGTCTGCGGTGGGAGTGATGGATGCGTTTAAGGTGGAGGTGGGATTACATCAAGGTTCAGCTCTGGGCCCTTTCTTATTTGTAATGGTGATGGACAGGTTGACAGACGAGATCAGAAAGGAGTCCCCGTGGACTATGATATTTGCAGATGACATTGTGATCTGTAGTGACAGTAGGGAATAGGTAGAAGAGAACCTGGAGAGGTGGAGATATGCTCTAGAGAGAAGAGGAATGAAGGTCAGCAGGACTAAGAAAGAATATATGTGTGTGAATGAGAGGGAGGATACAGGAATGGTGAGAATGCAGGGAGTAGAGGTGGCAACGGTGGATGAGTTTAAATACTTGGGATCAACAGTTCAGAGTAATGGTGAGTGTGGAAGACAGGTGAAGAAGAGAGTATAGGCAGGATGGAGTGGGTGGAGAAGAGTGTCAGGAGTGATATGTGACAGACGAGTACCAGTAAGAGTGAAAGGGAAGGTCTACAAGAGGGTAGTGAGACTAGCTATGTTATATGGTTTGGAGACAGTGGCATTGACAAAAAGGCAGGAGTTAGAGCTTGACGTAGCAGAGTTGAAGATGTTAAGATTTGCACTGGGTGTGACGAGGATGGACAGGATTAGGAATAAGTATATTAGAGGGTCAGCCCAAGTTGGAAGGTTTGGAGACAAAGCCAGAGAGGCAAGATTACGTTGGTTTGGACATGTGCTGAGGAGGGATGCAGAGTATATTGGGGAAAAGATGCTAAGGATGAAGCTGCCAGGTAACAGGAAAAGAGGAAAGCCTAAGATAAGGTTTATGGATGTGGTGAGAGAGGACATGCAGGTGGTGGGTGTGACAGAGCAAGATGCAGAGGACAGGAAGACATGGAAACAGTTGATCTGCTGTGGCGACCCCTGACGGGAGCAGCCGAAAGAAGAAGAAGCTGCATTATTCTTACCAGTTGGTGTTTTCTTTTCACCATTTCTAGTCGATTTTCTTTAAGACTGTAAGTTTTACTGGCATCCAGGCAGCGTACTTACTACCCAGAAACTGAATTTTTCAAAAAGTGGCACAATTACTAGCCCTTATCTTTCATGTGGAGTCTGGGTAGAAGAATTATGATAATCATGGATGAATCCTAGTATTCTGAAAAATTGCCTTGCTGATGTTCTAGACTGAGTAAAAAAAAATTCACAAATAGGTCTAGATAAACAAACTTTAGAATGTTGTCATAGAAATACAATTTGTGAAGGAGATCTCTTATCGACATGAGAGATTCCTGACAAATTATAAAAAAACTAAGCAGGTCATCTAAATAGTGATAAATGGGAATATTTTATAGTCTGCAATAGTCTGTCACTGGAGGAAGATACTTTGTAAACACCTCTGCAGTAGATGATAACCTGAAGGGTAATGCAGAAAACTGACAGTGTAATCCAAACACTGAAAAGCTTAAACATTTGAAATCTAAGTCTATAATAAATATAATTATTCTTTAAATCTAGAATTACCA
Source organism: Protopterus annectens (assembly GCF_019279795.1). Taxonomy (NCBI): domain Eukaryota; kingdom Metazoa; phylum Chordata; order Ceratodontiformes; family Protopteridae; genus Protopterus; species Protopterus annectens. The sequence goes on from NC_056749.1 coordinate 205,369,207, forward strand.
AAACAATTAAAAGAGGAATAACAGGCAACAGACTGTGAAGGGACATCATTTTGAACTGTGGGTCTTTCACAAACTTTTTGAGAAAGGAAAGACCTAGGAGGGGTCTCCATAAGGCTTCCTCCTATGGTACCAGAAACATTCTTGAATAAAATCATTTTCCAATCGGAGAAAAAAGGAACAGGTTCTATTACCAATACAGATGTTGAATGACAACAGAAAAAAGAAATTTGATCTGCCGTATGAGGAGGAATCATCTGAAAAGGAGGAAATGGCTCCCACTGGCATTTGTACCAATGATAGGTCACACTGAGAATCCATTTGTCTGAGATTAACTGCTGCCAGAGAGAGACAAATGGATAGCCAGATTGGGGGAAAGATTTATAGGACTGTCACAGTGCTATTTTTTTTCCTGAACATCTGCTTTCCATAAGATTGAGTAGTCTTCTTATTTTGTTATTACAGGAACATAAGTTAGGGTAGAAACCTTTAGACTTGAAGGAAGGACAGCTGAAAAAGCAGTCACCCCTATAATTGTTTCCTTCTCTCAACACTTTTCCAAAACGTCAGTAGCAGATGGTCCAAAAACATTTTTCCTATCAATGGAGAATTAAAAATCTCAGCTTTAAAACCTCAGGCAAATTATGAGAACATAACCATGCAAACCTTCTCATAGCAGACCGTGTAACAGCTGCTCTGAAGATGCATCAGCTGAGTCATAAACAAACTTCAAAGAATGTTTGGTTATTTCAGACACAGAAGCAATAATAGACTTCAGATAAGATTTGCCCAAAGGAGGACGAAAAGTGGCAATAATGCTTCTAATATAAAATGAAGCAAGCAAAAATTTTAATATGCAAGCTTGACAACTAAGAATCCTAAAATTAAGAGTGGCAGGGGAATACACTTTTCCCAAATCTATCAAAAGCTTTCCTATATCACAGGAAAAGGGATTCTCATTTACTAAACATTTTGCCGGAGAAGGATTTGCTAAGGAAATTACTGCAAGGTCAGTTATTAGGTTAAAAAATAAAATGCAAGACTGAGGAACTTTATACAATATACCTGCCTTCTTTGCAGTTACAGGCTGGATACCACGCATGTTGCAGGCAGTAATAAAAATATCCCCCAAAATTGGAAGAACAGCTGTAGGTTGACAAAATTCCAATTGTAATAAAGCATAATATTTTTTTCAAGGAAACTGGAATGTCATTACATTCCCACTTAAACAGCTGGTTCACTCTAGATATGGTTTCAAAAAAAGAAAATTCTTCCATAGGACAATCAGAAGAAATACTCTTCTCCGAATCATAATCACTTTCCTGAGGAGAAAAAAAAAGTTGTTCCCTAATCATTTCATTGCTCATCACGATAGGAATCTTCAGAGAATGAAGAATTCCTTTTTCCTCTTACCAGTAAACCCAGAAGAATGGTTAAAAGCTTGAGTAAGCTCAATAGATCATCCCTGCTTAAAGTAATAGAGACAAGAGAGTATAAAGGTTTAATTTTCTGTTTTTCTTTAACAGGAATCTCCATAGAAGCAGACCAACTCCTGTCAAGGGCATCATCCCGTTGAAAAGGCATCTCAGTGTGGCTAGGCAGAGAAGAATCCCCTGCCCCACCCCTTCCTCCAAGACCTCGAGAATGACAAGAGTTATTCTCCCATACCCACTATGGATACTGCTAACAGCCACAGAGGATGTGTCTAACCCCCAGTCCATAGTGGCTGAAAGGACTACACCAGAGGAAACCAAGGAAGAAAATGAGTGATCTAAGAAACAAGAAATGACATCTACAGAGTTACCCATCTGCTGAGGCAAAGACTGTCGGGAAATTTTCTTTTTGTGGCTAGAGGAAGGAAGAACAAAGGAACTGTCAGTTGTTACTTTACTTAAAAAAAAAAGTCCTAAAATTAATTGTAAATGTTTTTCCCCTGTAGACACTTATCTGCTCAGCACTGGAGAAATACTAGCCATCTGGTCCTCAAAAGCTCACAGGAGGAGCTCTCTTCGGCAGCAGGAAAGCTCTGAAAGAGACTGTAGATTTTCAACAGTTATGCTTGAGCTCTCAACAGTCTGGGCATGTAAAAGATGCCTTTAAGCTTTGGAAGCTGTCCTGCTGTTATATCCTGGGCAGGATATAACTCCATATAGCTAAGGCTACTGCAGCAGTGATCAAATGATGAACATCCTTGGGTAACTGTGAGGAGTATATGTATTTGTTAGAAACACTATTACTTCATTTTCTATCCTGTAGATCCAAATCACCCTTAATAAATTTAACTACCCCTTCATTGCTAGCTACAGAGCTATATCACTATCCCCCAAAGGCCTTGAAAATTACCATAGCATAATTGAGGCATTACATATTAAACCAAATACCTTCTTGCTAGGAGATTTCAAATACCCAAGCATTGACTGGCATACTTACACCCCTAAAAGTAGCTATGCTCATTGCTTCCTAGACTTAGTTATTACCAGCAAATTGTAAAACTAGCCACCAGTGGCTCTAACATCTTAGGCCTGGTCCTTAACAACTTAAGTCTCTGCCTGTACCCCACCCCACATCTTCTCAACCGTGATTAAATCTGACCACAAACTGGACATCTTCACGGTCAGGCCTGGTTCGACCATCATTATGGACATCCTCAAGGCAAACCAACTTTAGCTTGTAGAAGACACATGCAAAATTTCCAACAATTCCCTGTACATAGACCCAACTGAGATGAACGGTCACACTCACCTTTGACTTTTACCAGCACCTAAACAGCTGCATAGAAAAATCAATACTCACCTGCCCTAAATATAATGGTAAAATCAACAACGAACTCCTAAATAAATTCATTGTATAACAAAATTAGGAACATAATGAAAAGTTACAAGAAATCCTCCTCCCGCCTCCCCCACCTGAAGACTATACTGAAACATGCCAGCAATGATCTTACGTGCACTATTAAAAATGTAAGGCAGAATATGAACTTAAATTTGCCACATATACCAAGGGAACTACAAATCTTTCTTCAGCTATGTCAGAAAAACAGATAATTTAGGAATAGTGTCCAACAATGCACTAAGCTTGTTCATAATATCACACACACTGATTCCAAGTATATAACCAATATATTACCTGACAAATGTAGTGATAACTATACTCCACCTACCTACACTGTTGCCCCCACTATCCCTGAAGTTGTAGTTTCTCCTGAAATCACCTTGGAACAATTCTTAAAATCACAAATTATATGTCCATGGAATCGGGCATCGTATCAGGTTGCATTCTCATCAGTGCCAACTATGTACTACCTGAGCCACTACTTAAACTATTCAAATTTATCCTGTCTACAGGATTTGTGCCTGATGCTTAGAGAAAACCACGGTGACTCACACACACAAAGATTGCTCCTTCACAGAGCAAATTATAGGCCCATCAGCCTCACTAGCCTTATATGCAGAGCCATGGAACACATCATAGCAGATCTCATTTATGAAGACAAGGGCAACTTAACCGAACTAGACCACACTAAGATGAGTGTTGTGTATGCCAGTTCTTGCCTCTTGAAACTTCTTGTGAAAGGTTGCAGAGGCTGTGGACAGTGGTCACTCTCTGCACACCACAAATCTTGACCTGGATGACACTTTTGAAACCATTTCCCACAATGGAATTACTGAAAAATCTGAAAAAATTAATGCAACCCCCTATTTTGTTTTCTGGACTGCAAATTGGTTATCAAACAGATCCTAGGTTGTGAATGCTGCTGGTACACACACTGAGTATAAAACTGTAGTGAGTGAGGCATCACATAGATCTGTAATAGGCCCTCTCCAGTTTGATATTTATTTTGCAGACATCCAAGCTAATATCCCAGAAAGTGTGTTTGACCACATTTGCTGGTGACTGCAATTTGGGTACTGTTATTTGCTCATTTACCAATACTACATATCTCTAGCAAAAACTGGAATATGCACATACCTGGTATATTGAAAATGGTATAAAGTTAAATGTGCAAAAGTGCTGTGTAGTAACACTTGCCCAAACAGCATCTCCCATTTCCTAGGTTATAAATGGCACCCTTCTTAAATAATAAGAGATCCAAGTACTTATGTGAACAACTCTCTCTCTCTCTCATTCAATCATCATGCTTACACTATAGTCAGGAAATCCTTTTATCTGGCCCAGTTAATTGCTAAGAGAAAATCTTCAAGTGCCAAAGATATCATCATACCCCTGTATTCTTCCCTTATCAGACCCATCATCTAATACAATGTCCCCTTTGGTAAGTACAAGTCCAAGTATATCACTCAACTAGAAATGCCCAAAAGATTTCTAAGCAAGAAAATAGTTTTAAGCAAGAAAATTAAAAGTCTTAAATCCTTCAACTATCATGAAAGATGAGTATGACTTTCCTTATACTCAGCAGCCTACGTGCTGCTCCATGTTCACCTACATGTAGCTTTTTAAGCAATGAAAGGCCCAATCCTCTTTGACCTCATTCTTCATAAAACTGATGCTTCTACAAACATCCACACTACAGACCTAAATCTACATCAAAACAAACAAGACCAGCTGGAAAGACCATTCTTCCTTCCGCATATTCACACTCTATGGAATAAGTTGCCACCATACCAAATTCCTCGGTATATACTGGTTTTGAGGTCAAAATAATGGGGTGCCACGAATTCACGAATGGCCCCTTTAATTCCTGGTTTTCTTTTGATTTATTTTTTTTGAAGTTGCTGCGGGATGATGTCAGGTTCATGAGGGAGACTGCCAGCCTATCAGAATTGGGCTTGTACAGTCAAACTGTGTCTAATGCAACTTTGTTTTTTTTTTTTTTTTTTTTTGGGGTATGAACGTTCATACTGGAATACTCACTGATTGAACGTTCGCAGCAGCAGGCAGTACAGCAGCACGGCCACATGGTAGTACTAGCGACTAGTGAGCAGAGCTGTAAAAGCTGTTTCTTTAATCTTAATAATAAGTAAAGTTAGTTCTTCTGCATTCTACAGCCATTCCAAGAGCACAAGTGCTGCAATTGCAAAGAAGTTGCATTTTCTAGTTGAGCTACGCAACTCCACATCTATACCAATCCAAGCTGAAAAGTGTTCCCGGAGGCTGGAAGCAGGTGCAGGTGGCAGTTTGGTGGCAACAGAGGTAGCTATACTAAAAGGGGTGCTAAAATGTATATTTATGACCATTGTTCTGAATACCCTAAACAACAACAATGAAAATCTTTAAAAGCACCCTATGCACCGCATTGTGTTAACATGCCATACATGCTGGATTATTTCCGTTATCGTGCATGTGCACAGAGTTCAGAAAGTAGGCAGTGTAACCCCAGCTCAACTCATAAATCCCCGACCCTGGAGCTGCAGTTCGAGTCTAGCTTCTCCTGCAGAGTTGCTGCCTCAGTCTGAGCTTGGGACAGCTGATGGAGGAGAGACAAAGTGGGATCCATAGGGAACTATGCCCTCTGAAAGGGAACAAATTAGGCAAACAGCATAGTTTTTTTACTCTTTTTTTCTCCACTGGAAATAGAAACGCTGGATGTTTTTTGCAGAAGGAAGAAACCTCATTATGTGGACTGCTGGTGAATAGAGCAGTGCGGTTGGTAGCATGCTGATAATTTTACTAAAGTGCATAAAGCACATCTTTCCCACCTACAGTAATATCTTTTTAGGGGAGGGGGTTGGTTGGGGCTGTCACGACATGTCAGGGCAGCTGATCACTCTGTCTCTAAACTGCACGATTCTGGAAATAGACTGCTGGGAGTGATGTTGCACGTATGCAGGGATACAAAAGAGTGAAACCATTTTAGTTGTCTTGTTAATTGGGGCTGCAGTACATTGAAATTAATTTTGTGTTACTTTTTATCCTTTAAGTTGTAGTTAAGCGGAAATGACAAGTTATTGCTCCTTGCATTTTCCTTATGATTAAGAATATGGATGACAGTTAAATTTAATTCTTTATGGTTCTGGATTTGCATTGGATTAGTATTTATAAGTCTGCTAAAAAAAAAAACGTGGAAGAAACTTGTTCGGTAAATGCATTATTTATAGGTGGTTGCAAGCATATATACATTGCACCAAGAAACAAGCTATATAAAATTGTAGCACACTATTGACACATGAATATTTTGTTTTGGCTTATGGTACTTACAGTGTTGCATTGCATTTGGATGCATATAAGAGCTTTTGAATACCATTTATGGACACACCTTTCAACTGTTTCTGATTTTGGCTCAAAATTTCCTGTCCCTTGTAATCCCTCTTAAGATAGGTAATTTTGGGAGAAAGAGTGGTGGATCGCACTTAATAAATGATGACAGTAATGATATTTATAGATTTATGTTGTTTCAGCAAATACATCTTTTTCTGTCAACTTCTCAAGTTAATAGTGATATATTTAAAAAAAGTGTCATTGGTTATTTTTGGATTTGTCTCCGATTCTGGAGGTAAGAGGATGAAAACTGTCATAATTAATGGTACAGTTATGATGAACACACATTTAAGATGACTTGGGTTTACAAAGCTAGAATTACTACCTTCAGAAAACATTTAGGATATTGCAAGGATTGAACCTATCGACAAGGAAACAATATGAAACACTTGCTGGAAACAGGAACAAGTCTGCTGTAGATAAGAGGAAGGTGGGGTGAGAGATTTTTAGATTTACTAGTGTGGGAGGGGAAATATGTTTGGAGGTATAGTTTAAATATGTAGCCTATCTCTTACATTTTGAAGAGGTATGACATTTATGGCATGATGAGGCAGAGTCTAGCGATAAGTAAGAAGATGAGATAATTACTATCTATTTCTTTCGGCTTTTCCCCGGTAAGGGGTCGCCACAGCGGAACTCCGGTCGGCTAATGATTGACAGTAGATTTTTTTACAAAACGCCGAGGTGCTAGCTCAACGCCCAACCTTCAACGAAGGCAACCCCCATTTACGCACGCATCTCTTTTGAACCCTACCCAACCACGGGGAGGACATGCAGATTCCACACAGAAGGCACTCCCAAGCCATGCCGAGAATCGAATGGGAGAACCTCTTGCTGTGAGGTAACAACGCTACCGCCGTAAAATGATGTGATAAATAGGGAGAAGAGGTATGGGATAAATAAAAAGTTCATTAAGCAATTTTTTTGTACTGTTAAATGTAGTACTAATATTTTGGTTAATTTCTAGTGATTTAGTCATCATGTATAGTGAGGTAAACAAGGATAAGTGGAAAGATTTTGATTCTTTAGCCCATGTGTATAAAATATTGAGACATATATTTAGCTTGAATAAGTGTTTACGTACAATAATTTTAGGGGTAAAATAAGTCTCTAAAGATAATAACTATGAATTTAAAATTGCAGTGTATACTGAAATATGTGGAGACATGGGAAGGATTATGATACTGTTGTCTACATATCTAAAATGGTGGCACTCAGCTTGACTCTATGTTTTTATTTTATTTATATATATATATATATATATATATATTTTTTTTTTTTATACAAAAAATCGTATTCTAAGTAGTTTCACTTATCATCTTCATAGGTAAATTGTTCGTGTTCAGAGAATGGTTTACAGAAAGGCTGTTCTTCAACAAACTTTTTAAAATATGTGTTTCATGATGATCAAGGGGTGGGGGTTGATTTGGGAAGCGTTTGAGAGAGGGGTTAGTATCTAAAGCTAGAGCAGTGTCAAATGTGAAGCAGGTAAGTAAAAAAAGAGGCTATAGAAAATACATCCCTGGGATTCCACCCATGTCCCTGCTGGACAGGGGCATTGGGAGCTGACTTGTCTAAACATGGGCTAAACTCTAGGCTAGGCTTATAAGAGCCTTAGGGCCAACAGCCTAGTAACTTCCTATGATCATATGAACAGTGAACGGTTTTGCCAATCCTCCACTTTTTTTTTTTGTTTGGGAGTTCTTGTGAAGTGAGAAATATAACAACAAAACCTGCATTAGCACCGCCACTTTTGCAGGATGTTTCATTTAAACTGCTACTGATTGTGGAGTGGTGATGTGGCCCTGGAACTTGTTTGGCTTTAGTGTGCAACATTTTCTTATTCAAGAATATTTATTTACATTGCCATAATGTGATTGCTTTCTGAGGGTCTGTTTGGGGTCTTGGGTGTTTTCTTTTCTGTGTTTCTGCTGTAGCAACAGGTTACCATCATTATTCAGGACAGAAGTGCAGTACATTTCTGTCTGTGTGGCCTAGAAGGGGGTGGGACAGCTGATGTAGTAAGGGGCCAGAGCTGAGATTAACAGTAAGTTACTTTTTAAGAGATCCGGACCTGGTGATAGCTGTGTTTCCTTTGGAACTGGAGAATGCAAGCAAATATTTATCTTTTCAAAAGCTGAATCACGTGTCCATTTGAGCAGCATTGCCATTCAGTTTAAAAGTACTGCAGTTAAGGCTTAATTTACATTTGCATAGTATGAGAAAATTTCTCTCAGGCAGAAGTTCGATTTCCTCCAGCTCCAGGTAAGAATAAAACAAACAAAAAATGCATTAATAATGTCACAGCACTTACTGAGAGCTGGTAAGGGAAGTACTAACTAGATAGTGAACAAGCAGAAGCTGACTGTTGTGGGCTGCAGCACGATTATTGCTCTTTCTATTAATGGGCAAATAATTAAAATGAATAGTTTTATTCACCAGTGGATGACTTGTTAAGTCACAGAAATTTTTTAAACAAAACTAAGTCAAATGTGACCCTTAGTGGTTTAAGATAATTCTTACCCCGGGTATTATTTTACATTTTTTTTCATAATGATGTGTATGATGCAAATTATACATTAAATAAAATAAAATACAGTCTCATGTATAAATTAAGTTCATCCTTCAATAAATATACTTGGGGGGATTTCAGAGTATAATCTTAAAACTGGGGTGATTGGATACATCTCAGGCTTGGGATCATATGGCCACTGTGGTTATTCAGTCCGACTTACGGTGGTTTTAAGGTCACCAATGACTTTCCATAATTACCTTCACTGTATGAGTTTTGCCACTGCTTTCAACTATTGGAGTGCACATGCTGATATTGTTTCATGCTTATCTGTGTTATGTAAAGGTGTATTAACTATAACCATATGTAATGGATACACTGGAATCCATAGTTTGAAATATTACTTTCCTGTTTATCGTGGTAAATGCATTATGTGCAATGCATCTATTTATGCCAGAGCTGAATATTTATCTTTGTTTTTTTTCCTCTGTAACTGTATTTTAAAGCACCTGTTGTAGTTTCTGATTTAACCAATTAATATGACGCCCTGGAGCAACCACACTGATAAGAAGAAACTGTTTTAAACTACAACTTGAAAAAAGTTTAGTTTAATTGCTAGCAAGTATTTACTGGAGTTTTATAGCCTGCTTTGTGAAGGGATATAGGTTTAAAGCTAAAAGTTGAATTTTGTTGTCTAACCAGAATCTAGTTTTAGTTCTGTAAAGCTACACTGATTTGAGAATACAGAGTATTGTTTAGGTTTGTGAACATGGTTATGTGTGATAAGAAGTTGAGACACAGTTAAAGAGTAGGGCAGTTCTAGCCAATGCATCTGCTTTAGTGCAACACAATGGTGAGATTTATAGGTCACATCATCGGCAAATTTGGGTGCTTTGTTGTAGCATTGCTCAAGGAGATTGGTGTGGACTGTAGTACTTAATTTTAGTTTTATAAAAGAAAATTGTATTTTAGTTAAATACAAGTTCAAATGTTAATTTAAATAAAACAGTTTCATTCTGGTTATATTTTGTGTTATTTTATATTAATGTAGAAGTAGTGTTTCATTAGTTTGCCTTTTCTTCAATTTGTATTTAAAAGTTGGTATCCCACAATTCCACTGGAGTGGGTGGGTGGGGGTTTACATAATTATGCATGCAAATTTATGTTAATCAGCATACAGATTTGTACCCATTTTTCACGGGCCTTTGTTCAGATTTTTGATATTTCCAGGTTGAGAGGTATGGTTGCAACTAATGATCAAGCAATGTACTACTCAGGGCCTTGTATGATAAGCCTGGTGTAATTTTATGTCTACCCATCCAATTATCAGGATTAGTCTTAAGAGTAGCCAGAGTAGTACACTGTTTGTCCAGTAGTGTGCAGTCAGAGAGTACTCTGGTCCTGCAAGTTATAATGACTTCCACACCTTTAGACTGCAAAATGAACGTGTGAAAACCAAAGCAGGTGGTGTTTCAATCTATGTTAAAGATAAATTCACCTCCTGTGTAGTTAGACTGGACAACTCCATAGAGTTACTCCAGGTCCAGGTTATGGTGGGTAAGACCCCCATTGAAGTCCTAGCCAGTTACAGAGTCCCCTCCATGGGTCACGACACCCTTGATGCCTACTTAACCAAACTGAAGACAATCCAAATTTTACCAAATACACTGGTTATGGGGGATTTCTATTATCCCATTATCAAATGGGAAACCCACTCTACCCCAAACTCACTATTACAGAAGTTCTTTGACTTTGTGAATTCAAATGCCCTGGAGCAAATTGTCCGTACCCTGACAAGAGGAACAAACATTCTAGATCTGATCCTCACCAACATGTCGAACTGGTGCACTGCTGCAACTGTTCGACCCTCATTAGTTAAAGCTGACCACAAATCAGTCACCTTCAAACTAACACCAGAACTCACAAAGGGGGAAATCAGACTAAAAAACTTCACCAAGGCAAACTATACCCTCCTAGGTGATGGTATAAATGCATTCCAAGCCCCACCAAAAGCTGAAAGTGGTAACTATGCAGAAGCTTACACTAATACCCTGTAAAATCACTTGCACAAGTGTATTAACTAGACTGTACCAGACAGAATCAGAGCCAGAGCCCCAAATCAAATCAAGCTGCATGGTGGGCTTCCAGCATCAACAAACTCTACAATAAATGCAAAACATTGATGTCCAAGAAAACAAAGACAAGGACCCAACACTGGAAAAGAACCTTCCTCAGCCTTAACAGGCAAATAAGACAACTTGTCAAATCCTCTAAGAGCTCCTTTGACAGAAACCTAGCAAGTACTTCCAAGGATAACCATAAGGCCTTTTACAGCTACATACATAACCTAAAGGGTAAGACTCAAGCATGTGTAGAACCGGTGGTCAATGGTATCAAACACTGACCCCACAGAGACAGCAAGCCTGCTATTGGATAGGTTTGGCAAACATTTCATTCCCTTATCCCCTCCTAACTTACAACAAATCTTCCTCCAACCCCACCTTACATATCTGAAGAACAGGTCATCAAAGCCCTGTCCAAGGCAAAGAACACTGCCTCTATGGGACCAGATGACATCCCAGGCTGTCTTCTATATAGGCTAAAACATAAACTAGCATCATCACCAAGTACCCTTTTCAATCACAGCCTAAACACAGGCTTTGTTGCTGCAGAATGGAAAACAGCTACAGTTGTTCCCCTCCACAAAGGTGGCCTAGCAACAGACCCATGGAACTACAGACCTATAAGCCTGACCAGCCTAATCTATAAGGCCATGGAACATATTAATATGGATCTCATAAATAAAGACATAGGTGACCTCCAAACCCTGGATTCTACCCAACTTGGCTTTGTGATGGGCAGATTTTGCCTGTTAAATCTGGTGGATTTCTTCAAAAGTGTGACTAGGGCCATTGTTGATAGCAAATCTGCGCACATAGCATATCTCGACTTGACAAAAGCGTTTGACACAAACCCACATTCAGGCATTGCCAATAAACTTAGCAAACAGAATGTAAACCCCTTTGTTGTAAGATGGGTTGCCAACTGGCTCACAAACTGAAAACACACAATCAAAGTGGGTGACTCCACATCAACCAGTAGACCTGTTACCAGAGGGGTGCCACAGGGGTCAGTGCTGGCCCCCCTACTGTCTGGTGTATACTTCTCAGAAGTTCAGGTCAAAACTAAAGGGTTGTGGCTAACCAAGTTTGCAGATGACTGCAAACTAGGTACAATCATTGAATATATGTAGAACAACAAGGTCAGAGAATGAAGTACTTCAAGGAAAGAAATATCTGATAATCCAATAATGAAGTTAACAAACACAGCTGAAACAGAGGAACTGCAAACATTTTACGTATATGGCTAATAATAATAAATTTACACATCCTACTTCTTACAAAGTATATGAATTTCAGCATTATGCTGACTGCAAGACTAGAGATTTGGTTTATTTAACACAGTGCACAAAGTGTCCAGCCTTTTATGTAGGCAAGACTAACTGGACAGTAAAGGAACGTGTGAGAGAGCCCATATATGCTATTAATAATGACCTCTCCCATAAATTTACATTTCTAGTTTTAGAACTGGTGAATAGGAATGCAAGGTTAGGAAATTATAAAAATTTCATAGAGAAACATGAGATGAAATGGGTGATTAGATTACAAGCCAAAAAGGGACATGGCTTGAATGAAAGAGTATTCTTGAAGCCCTTTTTGATACAGACCCCTTGGCACATTAATTTGACATTTGAATCCTGATATTTGTGTGTTTACATTTTCATAGTGATCTCGGCCTTAACATCTATATCATCAATTGATAGGTGAATAATCTTGCGCTGTCGTGTTTTGTTATATTATTTATACATATTTATGTATTATTTATATTATTTATTTTCTAAGTTATTCACAATGTGAGTTTGTGATGGTTCTAAACTGTTTTGCTGCACCAATGTACCTATATTCTTTAGAAAAATATATATTTTTTAAATTTATGTTTCAAATATGTTTACTGAATATATATATTTTTATAAAAATATTTTTATATTTTTAGAAGTATTATCTCAGATTTTTTTGTAGAATGTATCAAAAGGGCTTAGTTTTAAGTTCTTAGGAAATTGATTCTTTTTATTTTTTATTATTTAATGAGATGATTAGATAATCAGCTAATTGCAAGCTCCCTGATGTATTTAAAGTGTTATTCTCAGTGCATTTAGTATGTCTGATAAAGTGTCTTGACTAGAAGCAAAAGCGCTTACTACTTTTTATTTTGTATTCTAATAAAGTCGTCTGGCTCTGTTCCAGCCGTGTTTAACTTCATCATTGGATTATCGGACAATCATTGAATACCGAAGTTATGTCAGTATACTCCACGAGGGTCTCACAAAGACCAACGCCTGGTGCATCAGTCACAGTCTCAAAATGAATGCAAAGAAATGCATCATCATTCCCTTCGGCACAATGTCCCTTCACACTATCAAATCAAAAACAATACCCTAAGTACCCATGAAGTGATAAGGGACCTGGGTTCACAGCTTGACCACAACCTTAACTTCGATCACCACATGTGTACTGTTGCAAGGAAAGCTATCTATGTAGCTCACTTGATTAGTAAAGGCATCACCTCGAGAGCAAAATAAGTTATAATCCCCTATACTCAGCACTTATCCTGCCCATAACTGAGTATAATGCCCCAGTCGGTATGTACCATACTAAGCACCTGCAACAATTAGAGAGACCTCACAGGTTTCTAACAAAGAAGATCAAGGGCCTCCAGCATGTTCCTTAAATGGAATGACTAAAGTCCCTGTCACTCTACTCTATCATATAGATGTCTTAAGGGAGACTTATGCCTGGCCTTCAAAGCAACCCAAGACCCAAACCTAATGAATTTACTGCATATACATATATCAAATGGGTCTAGGGTTACCCATTCCAGGGGCTTAAATATGGCCTGTGACTTAAACAGGACATGCTGGAGGGATAGATTTATCTCCCAGTAACTGACACATCTTTGGAACAGGCTACCGATTCATGTAAAACAGAGCACTTCTATGATGCTGTACAATAGGAACCTGGATGAGTGGATGGGGCACCATAAATTCATGCTGAGGATAGTCCTCACAACCCTCCTTGACATGGGTAGCCATCACTACATGCAATCTTGGGTTGGTTATTGACTAGTACTTCAATGGTATTACAATGGGATGAAACAGCTAGGCTTAAAATGATCTCCAGGTCAATAGCCTAGTAATGTCCTATGATCCTACGTTTGGCTGCTTAAAGCTGTTTACTGCTATATGGTCCATGTGATCACTTGCCTAGTATTATTCCTGTGTTCCTATGAGAGATGCCCTCTCCCAACACTGAGAGGGTAGGAAGCTGAAAGTAAAATGTAAGAACAGTATCGACAGATGGAAGTTGACAGAGATGGATCTGATCAGAAAGTGCAGCAAAAACAGAAGTTTATACTTTTCTTGATTTTCAAAACATTTCAGATGGTTCTTCAGGAACTGGGGAAAGTGTTTTTTTTTCCCAAGATTTAAAAAAAAAAATCTATTACCTACATTTATATGGGGAAGGAGAAAGCTAGGGTTTTTTGGCAGAAACCAGTGTTATGAAAGGATGCAGGAAGGTTTAGATCTCCCTGATTTATATCTATATCGGACGGCAGCTTAGATAACATTTTGTATTTATTTATTTATTGGCATTTGTTTACCAGGAAGTTCCACTAGGCCAATTTTCAATGGAGGCCCAGGAGAAAACACAAATAGGATATATAGTACATCACAAGGCACACATTTTAAGTATATACACAGCACAAATGGAGGAAAAATGTTTTAAAACTAGTACATTTAGAATATATACAAACACTTGATACATGCTTAATCAAACTAATTATATAGCACAATTACAGCTGACGTAGTAGTATGGGTGAATATAAAAAGCTTATGTGTACACACTTGATACACACAAACTAATGCAGTACAGCTACAGTTGATATAGCTGTACGGGTAAATATAAAATGCTTAGCCTTCAGATGATGGCTGAGATTCAGAGCTGGGGAAGACATTAAGAGGTTGCAGTGGTGTTGCAGTAATTATAGTATACAAGAGGAAATGAGTGGGCTAATATATGAAGGAACCTGTAAGAAGTTGTGAATGATAACAGAAATGGTAGGAAGGGTAGGAGTTCTAGAGATGGTGATCAGGAGAGAGTTGGAATTTAACAGACTGGATGCCTACATGAAAAAATGCTGTCTTGGGTTCTAGTCTCTCTTGGAAGTTTAAGCCCTGAGACAGTATTATGGTCTGATATGATGGATAAGTTTGATGGCTAGTACAGACTCAACTGGTTGACTCAGAAGTTGAACCATTAGGAATAGAGAATTATTTGGCCTCATTTAAATTAACACTGTGAATTGCTTGGGTTACATGCAAATTTGATTAAACAGATACCTAGATTTAGAGTAGAAGGGTCAAATGAAAGAAGCCGCTGCTTTTGTGTCTTGGCCAAGTAGGCATCTTTTTAATGAAGTGACTGGAGACATTCATGCCACTCATGAGTTTCTTTGATACAACTCAGAAAGCAGAGCTAGGCAGCAGATAAATTGGTGAGTAGGATTTATAAGATATCCACTGATGTTAATCAACAAACGTACTTGCATGTGGTTGCAGAAAGATCCCCCAGCAGTGGCAGCTGATTTTTTTTTTTATGCGGGGGGGTGACAAGATATGCTTTCCAGTCATGCAAATTCTGTTGACTTGCATAAACATTTCTTCCCAAGTACTTTTACATGCAAAATAGGTTATAAAAAGAAGTTATGTTTTTGCCATAATGTTCCATCTATGTTGTTGATCTTCATTCATTCTTGACAGTTGGGTTTTGGTTCCATCCTCGAAACCGACTCGGCCAATGTAACAAGCTCGCACCAGCCAGAAACTCTCGAGCTAAGGTTACCCATACTACCTCTCTTCCCTTCTCTTGAAATCGAGTTTGCCCGTAAAAATAATAAAGCAGAGGCTTTGTCTGAGCAAATGCCCTATCACGTAACTAGGACCAGTTCCAAACCTCCAGGAGTCTTTGGAGGGGGGTAGGATGGTGGGATATCAAGAATGAAGATCGACAACACATATGGAACGTTATGGTAAGAACATAACTTCTTTATCTGATGTCAATCTTCATTCATTCATGACAGTTGAGACAGAGTCCCTAGCTAATTTATGTCCTGGGAGGCCCTATGGAAGGATATTCCTGAGCCCCATTGGCCAAAGGATGCTCTCCCCCTGGAGACCATGTCCAGTTTGTAATGAGTGATAAAAGTATGAAGGGTAGCCCAAGTAGCTGCTGCACAAATGTCATCCCTAGAGGCTCTTGAATGAAAGGATACTGAAGTGGAAACTGACCTGGTGGAATGAGCCTTGACTTTATCTGATAAACTCATTTGATTCTGTTGATAAACAAAGGTGATGCAGTTTCTCAACCATTTTGACAAAGTGACTTTAGAAAATGATTTGCCCAATTTAGGCCCTGAAAAGGACAGGGACAATTGTTCCAATTTTCTGAATGATTTAGTCCTGTCTAGGTAAAAATGTAACTGATTATGCACATCCAATAAATGCAAACAATATTCTCATTTGCTTGGAAAGTTTGAGAAGGAAACTGGCAGGTCAATGGATTGATTAATATTTGAATCTGAGACAACTTTGGGTAGAAAGGAGCAGTTAGTCCGAAGGGATACTCTCTCTCTGTGAAAAATTATATATGGGTGCTTTACACACAAGGCTTGCAATTCTGATATTCTCCTGGCTGAAGTGATGGTTACCACGAGTAAGGTCTTCCAAGACAACATTTTTTATATCACAGGTGGCTGCTGGCTCAATGGGTTGGGGGTCAACATTTGTAGGACTAGTGTAAAACTCCAAGGTCCAATGGGTTCTTTAAAGGGTGGTTTTAAATGCATGACTCTGTTTAAGAAAGTTTTGCAGAGACGGTTAGATATTAAAGAAAAATCGTCTAAGCATTTATGGAAATTTGAAACAGTTGCTAAATGGACTCTGATAGCAGAAGCCATGGTTTCTCAATGGACTAAGATTGACAAATATTCCAACACTTTATTATTCAGGACTGAAAAGGGGTCAAGTTCTTTTTCTTAAGACCAGATTACAAATCTGTCCCACTTACTATGATAAATTTTCCTGGTGGACGGTTTATGCGAAGCCAGAGGCATCTTTCATACTGAGGAAAATAGATTATTCTGCCTGGCAATTACTGGAAGTGGAGGTACCAAGCGGTCAGCTTGAGACTTGGTAGACTGGGATGGACCAGCCCCTGTGGATGAGACAGCAGTCCTGGAATTGGGTCCAGAGTCCATGTCCAGTGAACTGGGTGAGACTAAAGAAAGGGGAACCAGACTTGGCAGGGCCAGTAGGGTGCAATGAGGATTGCTTTGCTTCTCAACCATTGCGCTTTCTTTAAAAAAATGTGGTATCAGGGGAAAAGGAGGTTAGTCATAAAGCAGTCCCGGGGAGCCTATCATGTATAAAAGCATCCCTTGAGGACCCTCCCCCCCAAGAGGGGATTTGGGCAAAGTAGCTGCTGCATTTGTGGTTTATGGGAGATGCAAATAGACAACAGCAAGGCTGACCCCAATGATGAAAAATCTCTGTTGCTACCATGGGATTGAGTGACCACTCGTGAGGCAGGAGAATGCATCTGCTCAGTTTGCCTGCAATCACGTTGGAATTCCCGGGAATGTTGTAGCTATCAGAAAGCAGTTGGAGGCTACCGCCCATTTCCATGCTCATGGCTTCCTGACATAATGGGTAGGATCTGGTTCCTCCCTATTTGTTGATATACCAGATGACTGACATGTTGTCTGACAGGACAGAAATTGCCCCTGATGGAAGGGCAGATTGGAATGCTTGCAACGTCAGAAGCACCACCCTCAGTTCTACGATGCTGATATGCAAATTGGCCTCTAAGGGGGACCAAGTGCCTTGGACTGTCTTTCCCTGAAAATGCCGCACCCCCACTCCATCAGGGATGCGTCCGTGGTCACTACGGCCTTGGGCTGAAGTGGTGAAAAGGGGCGACTCTATAACTCCTCTTCTCCCTTCATCTACCAATCCAGATCCTGCTTGCAATGGTTCATTATGTGGACTGGGTGAGACATGGGGTGTGTTAAGAGAGACCACTGTGATGTTAGGAGACACTGGAGCGGCCTCATGTGGAGTCTCACCAGGGCAACTAGGGTAATTTTTGCTGCCACTGACCCTAGTAGTTGAAGGAGTAAGCGAGCTGGAACTTTGTCCTGAGAGAGTATTGCTTGGAGCGGAGACCTTAGCCTTTGTAATTTGTGATGGAGGGCAACTAGACATGATCTCAAGTTGAATGTTGCTCCAATGAATTCTAAGGTTTGAGTGGGTACCAGTTTTGACTTATCTTTGTTTATTGAGATACCTAAGAGCCCTGACAGTTGTAGGGTGTAGTGCAAAGCGTGAAGCAGTAGATGCTTGGTGGGGGTGGTAAGGAGCCAATTGTCTAAATATGGAAACACCTGGAATCCTTGCAGTCTCAAGTGAACAGTTACTACTGCCATACATTTGGTGAACACTCTGGGGGCTGTGGAGCGACCCAAAGGGCAGCGCTCGAAATTGGTAATGATTGTCTCCCAGCTGGAAGCGGTGATATCTTCTGGAGCGTTTGTCCAATTTTATGTGGTAATACGCATCCTGAAGATCTATCGAGCACATCCAATCATCTTTTTCCAGAAATAGAAAGCTAGACTGAACCGTGACCATCCGGAATTTTGACTGCCTGACAAACCTGTTCAAGATGCTGAGGTCCAGAATTGGCCTCCAGTCCTGTCTTTTTTGGCACTAAAAAGAACCTTGAGTAAAATTTGGATTCTTCTTGGTCTGGTGGGACTGTTTGGATGACTCTATTTTTCGCGCAGCTTTAGAATTTCTTGAGCTGCTGCATCCCTCGGACTGGGTGGAACGTCAGGGATTCGCCTTTGCGGCCTTGGATAAAGACTGAAGGGGATCTGGTAACCTCTGACAATTATCGTCTGCACCCAGGAATCTGATGTTATTGAATGTCAGGCTAAGTGGTGTAGACAGAACCATCCCCTGACTGCTTCCAGAGGCAAGCAATTGGGCCGCTCTTCAGGAGCACTGATAGGGTTGTCCAGAGAAGGAATCCCTGGAGCCCTGGTTATTCCTGATGAGTTCCCCCCTCTGCCCCTGGGAGAAAACTCGCCATGTGTGTCACAAAAAGGCCCTTGGGACTTCCTGAACCACATCTTTCCACTTCTCCGATTCCTGGTATAGGATTGTTGAGGAGTGGAAAAACATGCACCCACAGCAGAAAGGATCTTTCAGTCCTTTTCACACCTGGCTATGTATCTTTTACTTTTGAGCCAAACAGAGAAGAAGCATCAACAGGAGCGTTGAAGGAAGACTTGAAGGGGCCCACGAAGTCACACAAGCACATCGAGGTGTGACATCTCATGACAACCCCTGCACCCGCTGCTTTGGCTGCCCCTTTGGTTGTAATTGCAATCAACAACATGGACGAGTTAAAGATGGATTCTAGGATGGCAAGCTGAGAGGCAACTTGTTGTGTACCTCATCAGACACTGCTCCTGCTAAGGTTCCTGACAAGTTCAGTGATCAGGTCCCTTCAAAGACGGGTAAAATGTGCCAAACAATTCAATAACTGTATGGCAAAGGTCATTGAATCATAAACCCACTTCCCTAATCTGTCCAACGTCAGAGACTCTCAGTTTGGAGGATGGACAGTAGGACTCTCCTCCATGAATTCCTTCTTCTTGGTTGCCGCCACCACCATAGCATCTACTGCCAAACCCTTGGACCAGTGGGGGTGATCCTCTGGGGGGGTATTTTGTCAGGTCTCTGGGGGACTGGCTCAATGGTGTTAGGGGCCTTCCAGGCACACTGCATGATGAGCTTGACCAACTCATCTGTAGGCGGGATCACCCAGGAAAGTACAGGGTTGGGCACGAAAAGCCTGCAAGAATACAGACACCTCAAAGGAAGGGTTGGTAGGCCTCCAGTCATCCCTCTACTTTAAGATTTCCAGTACGTCTCCAAAGGAGAAATCTTAAGGGGGCAACCATGTGGACCCTTCCCCTTCATCGTAATCCATATCTTTGGTATGTGAATCAACATGCTTCCTCTTGCACGATCTCTAGCGGGGTGCTCATCAGGAGGGAGGGCTGGAGAGGACTCCAAAGAGAGGGTACCCTGCGGTAGGGTCTCTTGCTACTCCCATGCCCATTGCCCCAGTGTAGTCAACTGTGAAAGCTGTGAGTCACAGGACACATGTGACATTCCGGCACCGAGGGTGCCAACTGTGAGCCTGCCAAGGCAAACACTCTCTCCATAATCTGTAAGATGGGCCCTCCTGAAGAAGGATGGGAAACCAGAACAGAGAAAGACAACCTCAGAACTGGGGTCACACCTTGCTCCAACAAGCCCACCTCCAGAGAAGGAGCTGAGAGAGGACTCAAAGCCGTTAAAGCAAGCAGAACTGTAGACAGCGCCATGGAAAAAATTGGTGCCATGCTAGGGATTCTGGTGTTGACAGCCAAGTCACGGTCCCGTGGGTGGATCAGCTCCGACTGAGCCGAAGTCCACAGACTAGGTTCCGGAACCACGGTGAGATCCACCAACAGTACAAAGAAGCTGGCATCGGGAGGGACGTCAGCACCGAATGCTCCAAATCCTGTTGGGAGGTTGAAGCAGGAAGATAAGATGGAGTCTGTGGAGAAAGAAATCACAGCTCCGGGTGGGAGGGTGGTCCTAGATGGGGTTGGAATGCCTCTGGCCTCTAAGAGCTGATCCACAAATCTCACTACATCAAACTCTGAAAGGCTCCTGGTGGAACGAATGAACATCCCCGATAGAGATTCTGGCTGGTCAGTAAATGGACTGAGCTGCTATCCAACAAAGGGGTCAATGGGTGGGGAATATCGAGTCCTGGCTAGTGTTTCGACCTTCGGCATCGTGGTCGAATGACCAGAAGGTTGTGATGGAGGGGGAAGTGACCAATTTCATGGGAGAAGCTACTGTTGGTGCCAAGAGGGTCTGCGGTATCGTGGCGATTGTCATAGTCAGTTCCGTGGTCAAGGACGGCACCGTGGAGGGGGTCTTGGGCTCCGGTGCTGAGACAGATGTCAGTGCCAATTTAGGCTGTTTAATCTTCGGTTCAGTATAAACCTGGCCTTTAGTCGTTTTAGGTTTTTGTGAGTGAGGAGATGCTGGGACCAAGTGGCTACCCCCTCTTAGTTTCTTTCTTAGGAGGTTTTGACACCTCCACCTCAGATAAAGCCTCCGAAAAGGTTTTTTTTAAATAAACCTTTAAAATTAGCTTATTCCTACGCTCTGTTAAGGTGCGTCTACTAAAGCCCTTACAGAGCTCATACGGAGGTTGGACCTGAAAAAGTGGCACTCCTAAACAATATATGCAGGGCATCTTCCTGCCACATTTGTCACACTGTTTAAAGCCAGTAGTACTATTTTAGTCAGCCATTTTAATAAGCACAAATCAACAGATAGATTTTCTTTCACTCGATCACAGACAAGCACAGTAATAGAGGATTTTTTTTTTTTAATTTTTAATACCAACAATGGTAATACAGGTATACCCAAGAAGAGAAAGAGGAAGTATACCAACAATGGTATTGGAGATTACGTAGAGGTAAGAGGGAAGGGAGGGACCAATACCGACTATGGTACGAAGAAATACCAGAAAGAGTAATAAGGAGAAAAAGCACTCGCACACCAAAATAAACTGTGTGTGTGTGTGTGTGTGTGTGTGTGTATATATATATATATATATATATATATATATATATATCTACACACACATACATATACATACACACACACATACATACCATATATATATATATATATATATATATATATATATATATACACACACACACACACATATAAGAGCGACTAAGACTAACAAGGGGTTTTAGAAAGAAAAATTGCATCATTTTCAAAAAATTGTGAAAAAATATAACACTTAGCTTGAGAGCAGGGCTGACATGTCTTGAAACTCTACGCGGCAAACGAGATCTGAAGGGAAGGAAAGACAGGCAGTATGAGTAACCTTAGCTCGAGAGTTTCTGGCTGGTTTGAACTTTTTACATCGGCCGAGTTAGTTCCGAGGATGGAACCAAAACCCAACTGTCATGAATGAATGAAGACTGACATCAGATCATACGTTTCCCCAAGCATCAAGAGAACATGCTACTTGGCAGCCTATTTTCTGCAGATATACAGCTTTATTGGAGTATAAGGATATTCTCCAGAACTTATTTAATAAGCTTTAGCCAGGTAAGCTGATAGTGTCTCTAGCAGTCTTTTTATTTGCGGTTCATTTGGTAGGGTCCTGGCAGAAAAATGACAGCTGTTTACTGGAGGCTTTTAGGTTACTGCTGTAAACAGTCATTGCTAGAAAATGGAAAAAAGGGAACAAAGCAAGACAGCAGAGGTATACAAGTCTGCTTGTGGAATTATCCAGGGCTGATAAACTACTGGCGAAGGAAGGGAAAGCACACTGTTATAAGTGGCTCTTTTGGCTGCAGTGGCTTGATCCCCAATTTGTGGCTAGAAATGTTTAAGAACATATGAAATTTTATCTTAGGAGGTCCTCTCCCTTGGGACAGCAGCTTTTATTTTGCTTTCTTAAACTCATTATGCTTTATTACTTAAGAAATAGGCATTACTCATCTCTTCCAGAACACCGTGGGGTTGATGAGATTTTTATATGTTTGTTCACACTACAGAGTACAATGTATTTGTGTGTCATTTACTTGCTGGATGTAAAATGTTCAGTTGTGTACACTTACCATAAATGTAGATGTTTGAGTGTATTCACTGTTGTAGTCATTACATTTGGGTAATCTGCTGGCAGGTTGCCCTCAGTCGGCCTGATTAACAAAGTCTTGGGACCTGTGTCGGTTGCTGTCCCTTCTTCCATGGCGTCAAGTCATCAGAGGTATAAAACATGCAGCCGACGTCATTACATCAGTTTTTTTCTTGCCCCAGATGTCAGGTGCCCCCCAAATGGGGAGGGGGGAAAATATATATATATATATATATATATATATATATATATATATATAGGTTCATAGATTAGTACTAAGCTAACTGCCCTTGCGAGCCATTTTAAGCCTATCCAATTATCCCCTGTGAGACTCAAACCCTGCACCTTGTGTTTATAAGGCAAGCATAGTAAAAGAAAGAAGAGGTATAGTAAAAGAAAAACAGGGGGCTGGAGGGAGGGTAACCAGGACTGCAACAGTGAATACACTCGAACATCTACATTTATGGTAAGTGTACACAACTGTACTATGTTCATCGTGTTTCACTGTTGCAGTCATTACATTTGAGTAGATTCCCAAAGCTAAGGTTGGGAGGATGGATTTATACAACATTAGGACCAGCTATAAGGCCCTGCAAAACAGCAGTGGCAAAGCCAGCTCTGGATTTAGAGAAAATTGGTAAGTGATAATGCTTGGTGAAAGTATGAATTGAACTCCAGGTAGCAGCTTCTAGAATATCCCTGGTAGGAACACCTCTGAGAAAGGCTGCTGAAGTAGATGCAGCCTTGGTGGAATGAGATCTGATCCCCTGGGGGGATAGGTTTTCCATGGTGCTTATAACAGAAATTAATACAATGGCTTATCCATTTAGAAATGGTTTGCTTTGAAATAGCCTTCCGCTCTGCCCCTGCAGCAAATGCTACCAGCAGTTGTTCAAATTTTCTTTGAGATTTAGTCCTGTCCAAGTAGAATCTAAGTTGTCTGTGTACATCCAATGAATGCAGAAACCACTCTCCCTTGTTCTGTGGCTTGGGAAAGAAAGCTGGCAAATGAATAGACTGATTAAGAGCCACACTGGATACCACCTTGGGCATGAATAATGGATTGGTCCTGAGTGACACCCTGTCCGCATGAAAGATGATGAAAGGCTCCACTGCCATAAGGGTCTGTAATTCAGATACCCTTCTAGCTGAAGTGATTGCTAAAAGGAAGGCTGTTTTCCAGGAAAGAAGTTTTAAGTCTGCAGTTGCAGCTGGCTCGAAAGGAGATAGAGTGAGTTTCTCCAATGCAAAGTTAAGGTCCCAAGCAGAAGCTGGAGCTCTCCTGGGTGGTCTCAGGTTTTTGGCCCCTCTGAGATACTGCTTTAGAAGAGGATGAGAGAAGAGGGGGGGTCTGTGTTGTAATGAGCTGAAATGGCTGAGGCATGGATTTTTATGGAAGAAAAAGATAGGCCCTTGTGAAGCATCTCAGTTAAGTACTGCAAAATCTGAGGTAAATTGGGCACTGCTGTGCGCATCCTTTGAGACTGATTCCAGGCACAGAATCTTTTCCATTTGTCAGCATAAGATTTTCTAGTGCTAGGTCTTCTCGCCTCCAAAATGACATCCACCACAGGTTTGCTGAGGGATGCTAAGGGTGAATTTAAGTGATTAGCCAAGCTGCAAGATTCAATGTTTGGAGCTGAGGGTACAGAATTTGGTTCTCCTGCTGAGACAGTAAGGAAGGTGTCTGAGGCAGGTGCCATGGAGAAATGTGTGACACTGCTGAGGAGTGGGTGCTGAGGAGTGGGTATCAGTGTTGGTGAGGCCAGTCTGGAGCAATCAAAATAATTTTTGGTTTGTCCTGCTTGACTTTTAGTAGAACTATGGAGAGCAAAGGCAGAGGGGGAAAGGCATAGACTGATAGGTTTTTCCAGCTGAAGGACAGAGCATCCACTTTCCAGGCTTTTTTGTGATGAGTTCTTGTGCAAAATTTGTCCAACTGGTAGTTCTGGAGTGAGGCAAAAAGATCTATGTCTGAGATCCCCCATTTGCATGTCAACGTGTTGAAAATCCATGGTTCCAGTTTCCATTCGTGAGGGTCCATGAGATTTCTGCTTAGTTAGTCTGCCAGAACATTCTGCTTTCCTGGCAGGAATTGAGCTTGTAGTTGTACTTGGTAGCTCAAGGCCATGTTCCACAATGCCATGGCTAGTCTGCAGAGGGGGTAGGAATGTGTACCCCCTGCTTGTTTATGTACCACATAACCGTGGTGTTGTCCGCCTTTATCAGTAATTGTCCTGGATGAAGGTAGTCCTTGAAGGCTGTCAGTGCATTCTGTACAGCTAGCATTTCTTTTTGATTGATATGAAGGTGCATTTGATTTGGGCTCCATTTGCCCTGAATGCACTTCCCTGCCAGATGAGCCCCCCATGCATAGTCTGATGCGTCTGTAGTTAGGGTTTGGGTGGCAGGGGGTGGTGTGAATGGCAGTCCCTTGTTTTGGTGGCAGGCCTTTGCCCACCATAGGAACTCTAGGCGCAGGCAAGGTATGATAGGAATCATTGTTTCCAGGCTGTGACAATGTTGACTCCATAAACTTTTTAAGTACCACTGAAGTTTCCTCATATGCAGTCTTGCATATGGAATTAGAAGAATGCAGGAGGCCATGAACCCCAAGGCTTGCAGTATTTGCCTTGCAGACAGCAGGGTTTTTGTGGCCACCTGTTTGAAGTGACCAAATGAATTTGCTTTTCTGGCGTAAGGAAAGCCATCTGGGCAGTTGTATTCAAGCTTGCACCCAGGAATGTAATTTTTTGAGAGGGTACCAGTTGAGATTTCTTTTCGTTTATGGTGTACCCTAGACAGGTTAGAACTCTTTTTACAAACACCAGATGTTTAGAAAAATGTCCTGGTTTTCTGCCTGAATTAGACAATCATCCAGGTATGGATATATCTGAATATTTCTTTGCCTGCAAAATGCAATTACTGGAGCCAGGCACTTTGTGTGTACCCTGGGCGCAGTAGACAAGCCAGAGGGCAGTGCAGAGAACTGATAATGCATGCAGCCTGCTTTGAAGCGTAGAACTCTTCTGCAAGATTCCCTGATTGGGATATGCAGGTAAGCCTTTTTTAAGTCGAGAGTTGCCAACCAGGCATCCTTGCCTAGCATACGAAGTAACTAGTGAAGAGTCAGCATCTTGAATTTTGGAATGTCCAGAAAGGTGTTTAGAGTAGACAGGTCCAGAATTGGACGCCATGATTTGCCTTTTCTGGGTACCAGGAAAAGTCTGGAATAGAAACCTTGTCCCTTTTCCTTTTCTGGTACTAGTGGAATAGCCCCCCATGTTTAAGAGGGAAAGTACTTGTTTCTGAGCCTCTGCCCACTGATTTGGGGGCAGGTCTGGCAACCCGTTTGGAGTTGGCAGGGTGGAAATGAAATCTGTATCCCTGGGACACTATATTTAAAACCAGGGTTATAAGCTGCCAGTTTCTTGAATGAAGAGCCAGTTTTCCTCCCAAAGGGGTGGTTAAGAGGTAAGTGCTTGGCAATTTCAAAGGGAAGTCACTGAGACCGTTTACCATAGGATGGTGCCTTGTTTTTTCCAGATTTGGAAGTGGAAGCACCCCATTGCTTAGTTCTGAAAGTCCCTTGGGACTGAAACCTGGTGGTTTTGGAATGTCTGGGTTTGGCCGTAGTGGCTCTGGAAGGAGCTGGAAAGGACCAGTTCTTAGTAGGCCAATGCCTACTAAATCTATGAGGTTGCACTTGTAACAAGTCTTTCACAGTTTGGATAGATTTAGCTTTATCTTCCATCTTTTTTTAGAACTTCTTCAGCCTTATTACCAAATAAGCGGTCCTGTTGTAAAGGAGCATCCAAAAGTTTTGCTTTAACATGATCAGGCAGAGATTGCTCCTTAAGCCAAGCATGCCTTCTAAGCCCAGACCCAGTAACAGCAGCCCTACAAGAGGCATCTAAAGAATCAAAACCACATTGCAAAGTATGGTTGCCAACTTGTTCAGCTGAATGCAGTAAATCCTGAAAATCTTTATTCTTCACACAGTCAGAAGTCAACATCATTTTCTGTTTAAGCAGTCCCATGATATGCTGTTGATATTTTAGCATATGGAATTGACAGTTTAAAGGCCTGATTGCAGAAGTATAAACCTTTTAACCCCATCTATCCAGCACCCTGGAGTCTCTATCAGAAGGGGTAGGATTCTTAGCAGTAGAACCTTAATGCCCTTGGGCCCCTGAGAAATGGTTTCAGGGTCCGCAACAGGATTTTTGAAAAGGAATTTGTGGGACTCTGGAACACTGTAGTACCTGTCTGGTTTGCTAGGGGCTGGAGGCAAAGAATCAGGGGTCATACTGGATTCCGAAAACACATCAACAATATCTAGTACAGGAGGTATAGCCAAAGGCCTATGCTGAGGAAGAAGGAGGAAATCCTTAAGCCTCTTTTTGGATTCATAGAAATCCGGACTTTCCCAGTGGAAATGCTCCCTTAAGGTATATAAAGTTTCCCCAAAAGAGAAATCCTCAGGCGGAGAAGCAGAGGGAATGGAATCCTCTGCATCAGAGTCCTCATAAGTAGGTATGGACAAATCCAGATCATTGGAAGAGTCAGAAGAAACAGAGTCCAGTTCAGAAGATTCATAGTCAAATTCAATCCTAGGCCTCTTGGAGGGGGGGGGTTGACTACCCCTGATTAGAGTAATTAAATCTTCAGCCATTTTGATCATTTGTTTTTTAGGCATAGGAGCCTGAACATGTGGCCTGGACGTCGGTTTTTTAGACAAAGATCGAGATTTAGGCCTTAGCACTGAAGTTGGAGTCGGTTTAATATGCAAGTCTGTAAACCTGAATACACCCTCAGAAGCCGGTGCCTGCTCAGCGGCTCTGGACCCATCCATGGTAGAGACATCCGCGGGTTCCATATGTGAAGCCTCTCGCGGCATACCGGACTCCGAATGGGTCTCAGTAGAGGCCTGCGAATCAGAAGTAGCGGGTATCAGGGGCTGCAAAAGCGCCTCACTGAGTACCGGCGAACTGGCGACTGGCTTAGGAGAAGCATCGTCGGCAGTTTTGGACCTCAACGGCCTGTGTCTTTTTCTTTGCTTTTTTTCGGTATTCAGGTAGTCGGATGGCTAACCAACGTCATTTCTGGATAATTAAACCGAGAACCGAAATATTTTGAAGCAAAAATGTAACCGACAGCAAGGTATGTCGTGGTCAGGGCCTAGGCAAGGAATACAGTACAAATGAAAATCCTTATGAGGTATTTGCTTCCCACAAGTAATACAATTATTAACTTTTACTGACATCGGTAAGGAGAAAGAAAAAGTTTCCCCAATGGGGTACTTAGCTTTAAGTTGAAGACTTCGGTTCTGAAACTCGAAAACGAAAATTTCATGAGTTGGCCGAACGGCACTTGCGATCTGCTTCGGGCACCGCGCAGCAAGAAAGACTGATGTAATGGCGTCTGCTGCATGTTTTATACCCCTGACGACCTGACGTCATGGAAGAAGGGACAGCAACCGACGCAGGACCCAAGACTTTGTTAATCAGGCTGACTGAGGGCAACCTGCCAGCAGATTACCCAAATGTAATGACTGCAACAGTGAAACACGATGAACATCAGATTTACAGAAGTTTTCTCTATTTTCATATAGGTAAAAACATCCGTAAAGCAGTATGTATGTTTCTTGTGGCAGGAAACTATGTGCAACTTTGTAACTTTTCTCTTGGAATGTGAGAATGGAGATGAAAATACAGAATGTATAAAACTTGGATTTCAAATACAAATTGTAACCATCTGCATTTCGTCAGGAAAGACTTATTTGCCTGTATATAATTAAGTGACATAAGGGTTTGGAGACAGGAAAACCAAGTGCACTAAAATGCAACTACAGTATACTTCAAAGCAGCAGCTCTCCGGAACTGTGAAAGGTGACAGCAATTAATACACAAATGGTTAACATGTTTATTCTTAGTTAGTCCACTGTTTTCCTGTGTCGGATCTAATGTAAGTTGATAAAAATGTAATTACACCTGTTTTTGTATGGAAAATGGAATGATGCAATCTAATGCACCCTGTGTTTTTGTACAGCAGTAACATGCAAAAACCAGTAAAAACGTTTATATCTCTATCTATGGTCTGGAAACAGAATGTCAAACTCTCTAGTCCCTATGAAAATATTGAGGTAACTACTTCCCTTTAGCTGTGTACTTTAGGAACTTAGAAAAGTAATGGCCCAGTTCTCTTTAAACTAGTCAGCTAAATTCATTTTTCTTTAGTCATGTCTGTATAACAGATCACTTCTTAGTATTTATCTGTGAAGAGTGTTAACATCATTTAGCAATCCAGGATGATAAATGCTGTGGCTTTCATCTCCAGTTAGCTAGATCACTTGAGCTTGCTAACAATGACATTACATATCATTTTTCAAACTTTTTATTGGCTAAAATCAAGAGCAACAGCCATATCCAGAGAGGAGGTAGTACTACCATGCCTGGAGGAAAGCTAGTATTCAGACAGTCTTCCCTGGGAACTGTGTGTCTGAATGTAATCACTGGTTTGTAAAGCAGTTACTGTGGATAAGGAAAGTACAGTTTTGTACCTACCATAAATGTAGATGTTAGGGATCACATTGCCAGAAGACCCTAAAAAGACAAGGCTCAAAATACCTGCACCAACAGAATGTACAATATATACAAAAATATATACAAAAACATCAACATATAACCTCACCTACACAACCACCCCTAAACACAGAGGATCCTCGAACATCTACATTTATGGTAGGGTACAAACTGTACTATGTTCTCGTTCCACATTGCTGCAGTGCCTTGCAAAACAGCTGTGGCAAAACCAGCCCTAGACTTAGAGTAGATAGGAAGGTGATATGCTTTAGAGAAAGTATGCACTGCCTTAGAAATGCTGTTGAGTGGCAGTAGCCCCTAGTGGAATGAGGCCTAATCCCAGCTGGAAATCTCCTTGCCATGATGGGAATAACAAAATGAAATGCAAAATCCATCCCTTAGAAATAGTTTGCAGACTGCCTAAAATCCCTAGTCCTACTTAAATAATAACGCATTGCCTGTGTACATCTAAAGTAGTGCAAAAAAAATTTTTTTTTTTTTTTTTGGGGTCTGCATAAAAGTAAGGCCTGCAACTCAGACACCCTTCTTGCAGAAGTAATAGCCAACAGAAAAGCAGTCTCCCCATGACAAGTATTCAATTCAGCAGTGGCCGTAGGCTCAAAGGTTGTAAATGTAGATCCCAAGCAGGAGTAGGAGGAATCTTAATGGAAGAGAAGGACAAACCTTTGTCCAATAACCTGCTGTGCTTCAACACAGAATATGCCAGGCTTAGATGATGAGAGAGTGAAGCTTGACATTTGAGCAGATGACCGGCCCTTCTGAGATAGATGATGAGAAAATCAAGAAGAAGGCCATGGAGGCTTCCTACCACTCCTTAGTAGTGGGTGACCAGCCAGTGTTGCGAGGGCCAATCTGGAGCTATCAAAATCATCCTTGGCTTGTCTTGTCTGACTTTTAATAGCACCTTTGAAGAAGAGGAGAGGTAGAATACCCTAGGCATCTTAGCACTGCTATAACAAATTCCAGATGCTGTAGAAGGCAAAGGGCAATGCAGAGAACTGATAATGAGAATCTCCAGCTCGAAAAAAGGATACTTCCTGCAACTTAACTTAGCCTTATAGGCAAGGTAAGTAGCTTCCTTGAGATCTAAAGTTACCATCCAGTGATGCCTTGCTCAGGAGCAAAAGCTGTTGTAACGTAACATCTTTGACTTGGGAATGTCCAGATAGCCTCCCTAAAGAACCGACCGTCCGGGACTGCCGGTTCATCAACCCTAGCTGTTTGTTTTGTCCTTGGCTTTTGCGGCGCTGGCGCCGTCGGGCATCCGGATTTTTATAATTGCAACGCTCCAAAACATAACCTGGCACAGGTCTAACCTCCTAATCTTGCTTTTGTTAAACCTAGCACAAAATATTTCAGAACGCCAACCCGCACTCGCGAAAACTGCTCTGCATCAATGTGGTTCACAGAGAAAACTGAAAAGTGGGCCTGGGATTCTAGGCCAAAGACTTGGCTCTGTAAGTGATCAGTATGCAGTTCCAATCTGTGTGTGCATGTTGGAAATCCATGCTCAGGTCAGCAGTGGATATTCCTTTTAAGTTCCTGAGACCAAGGTTGCATTTGATGAATCCATTATTAAATCAGATTTATATGCACTTTCCTTTAGTCTGCTTGATACCAGTTATTTGACTCAACAGACCCTCCCTATTTGGGACAGTGGAGTGGATCAAAGGACTACAGCCCCTCTCCATCACTTACCCTTGTAGTACACTGGTTGGCAGTTGCCCAGTGACAACTGGTGGCAGTGGTGCAATTTTTGACATTTTGGTTGGCAGAGGAGGAATTCAAACTTTCATCAATGTCAGTCATCCATCACATATATATTGGCAGTTGGTGAGGATATTAGACATGAACTTAGCCTAAAGCAAAATGTTGTAAACTCAAAATACTGAAAATGGGAAGTTGCCCTTTTTCCACTGTTGTATGATATATATAATTTGCAAGGGGGTGTTGAGTGCAAGGGGACGTGTCTTTCATTAAACTGCTTTTTATTATTTTGAGTTTTCAACATTTAGTGATTTCAATGAAAGGAATGTATTCCAAGTGTGTGTATATACCATTTCAGTAAAGTATACAGAGATCTGATGTTATACCATGGTTAATTTTTTAGTCAATTTAGTTTAGGAACAGGCAGAAAAAAGTCAGTGGCACAGCTGACAAAAGAGTGCAGAGGAAAAGAAATATAGCATGTCCAAAGATGACATGGCATTATCTTTGTGGGCATCTAAAATGCAGCATGGAGACAGCCTAGCAGGACCTGTTGGTGTGCAGGAGGCATAGGACAATCTGTTCCATCCCAGGAAGACCTCAAAGCCTGACTGCAACTAAAGAGATGTGTACTTGAGTTGACACATATGTAACTCTGAGCACCTGGAGGCAGAAGAAAAAAAAAAAAAACACAAGTACCAACAGCGTGAGTGAGAAAAAAATCATTCTTTGAAAGGGATATGTGAATCGTGGGAAGGAGGAGGCCAAACCCCAGAAGCCCAGGTCTATGCAGATCTTTTCCACATCAGAAAGAGGAAGATAATTTGATAGCTTCATATATGCATAACAAGGGTGTGTAATCAGCACCAAGCTGGCAAAGAACAGTAGATTGTTTTAACTTCTTTGCTGACAGTAAAGCAATGCATGTAGTTTCTAAACTTAGTAATTTTGATTATTTAATTATGCTAATATTAAAGAATGTTTACTTCATGTTTCAAGTTGATTCCATAAATGTACAGAAAGTAAGTGACAGAGAACAGGAGGAAAGCAGATGACAGTGTTACTGGATATACTGAGGTCATCAGCACTTACTTTGAAGTAAGGTCACTGACTGAAATTCTTGCAGATCTTTTGATTAAGAAACAAGCTCTATGTACTTTGTCTAAGGACTTGAGGATTTGGTTAGCAGACCACAACTTTAATACTGCTGAGGAAGAATGAGGATCTCTATCTAGTTCGAAGGTTGCCACACTGCACATGAAAGGAAAGGGGTGTCCTGGACTGCGCATGGGTATAAGAAAACCCCTCTAGGAAACCTAAGCCAACACAGCAGGTTATACAGGAAAATGGAGAAGCCACAGTTTCTAATACATGCATAAGTTTTTGGATTAAATGTTTCAGAAATAAAAAGGGGCATAGCATTTATAGTGTAACTGTACACTGAGGCAGAGTAGGTTGGGTGGGGGACAAAGATATCAGGAGCCTAGCAGCCCAACAGTAGTCTGTTGACCGGAGGCAACAGCCATACCTAGTTATCACAAAACTCCTATATTGACACAGGGGAATCAGGCCACTGCCAACAGGGACATGGCATTAAACATAACCACAGTCAATTTTGCAGTGGCTGGGCAGAAGCAATACTTTCCTGGGCAGTCCACTTCAGTTAAGGCCTTGAAAGTGAAACATTGGCACCCTTGGTCAGGGTTTATTTGGACTGGGAAGGGGAGCAAGTGAGCAAACAGAAGACTGTTGTTTGAGGATATCCATATCAAACTCATAACAGTGAATGACCTCAATGGTGTAATATCTTGTGTGCATGCTGTTACAAACAGACACAAGTGGAGGTATTCCAACGGGGAAGACAGTAGGGGGACACCCAATCAGGGCCCACATCTCTATCTGGGGATGGTGGAATGGCTAGTCAGTAGTAGTGAAATGCAGTCTCACCACAATAGGGAAAGGTACTTAGTTACCTTGAAGGCTGCCACCACAGCTTTCTTCCAAGATGTTGGTGCTTACCCTCCTTTAAAAATACTATAAAAACTTTCAGATCTTTATCAGTTTCTTCCCTCTTAGCTTCCAAATTTCCATAATAATACCATCTCTACCTGGAGACTTTCCCGAAGAGTGATTATATATCACTATTTTATCAAATCCCTCCTGCCATAACTGTTCGTTGTTGAACCTCATCTACCTTTAACCTTGGTGTGAAGACAGGTGAAGGCTGCCAGCCTAGCAAGAAACAATTTTGTAGATAATTCTGTCATTTGTAAATATTAATGTAAGCCACAGGCTTGTTCTCTTAAATGTGAAAACACTGCATTGGATGTTGAACTGAAAAAAAATTAACAGTTCACTCTGCTGTAAGAAAGTTGATAAGTCAAGCATTGTGAAATTCTTTGATCTAAAACTTGGAGCCGAGATGTCTAGAGGGAGGCATTCTGCCTATTGTTTTGAGGCCAGAGTTAATGGGTAGAATTTACATGTATAATTACTTTTATTGCTCTGGATTTCTGACCAGCTGCAAGATCAAAAGGGCTATTAACCTCAGAGTTTCTTAGCCTGGGAACCAGAAAGAAATTATGTAATCTGAAATAAATCAGTGGTACTGTGATATCAATTTAAGGACAGAAAGAATGAGGGCATTTATCATTTGTTTTGAGAACATCCAACTCACCACCAGCTCTGTCTGCGACTGTATGTAAGTAGGCTCTAGGACTTGTGTTCTCTTAGAAATAGGAAGATTAGACTGTGTTTATGTCAGAACTATTCTACTGTATTATTTTCAGCATTTTCTTGTGATCTCTGAACTTTTAACTAGCACTGTGTAGCAAGAAGTCTTGTGTTTTTTATTTATTACTAATATTCTTAAATCTTTCAACTGTGGCTGTTTTATGTAGAGATAATTTAAGCTCTGAAGTACATTGCATGCATATAGTGATACTGTCCAAGTCAGTCCAAATAAGCCTTTACTGTTCAGTTAAACTTACCATTTGGATAATACTACTGCACAGTATATAATTGGACACCCTTTCATAATGGCCTTTTGGTAGCTGATAAATATCAGTAATTTCTACCATATAGTCTGGGTAAAAGGGGCACAGCTGGAGAACCTGTCCCAGCCTTTCCCAGAAGTGTTTGTGTGGTTATATTTAACTCTTATCTCATTGTGTGTGTGTGTCAGCTACGTGGGCAGGGACACGAAGCACTGGTTGGACAGAGAGGGTGCTGGAGGTTTTAGGTTGCCCACTAGACTGAGATCTGGACACTATAGCTGTACCAGTGGGGAGTCTTATTGGGAATCTTGAGAGAAAGGGAGAAACTAGCCACAGACTGACTGTGATCTCTGTGTGCTCTTACGGGAAATTGTACTTTACTGTGTGTGTATTTATTATCCTTTCCCTATGTGGATGCCCCTTACCGGTGTTGGTGGTGAGGATTGAGGCTCCTTGATTGCTGGGCCAGTGCACGGACGTCACACTTGGCATAATTAAATATTCCATAAATACTTCAATTTACATTCATTCTTGGTTTCCACATTACTCTGCTTTATACAAATTTTCATAAAATTTCTGAAATCTCTCTTAAACCTCTACAAGATCTCTAGTTATTTTTCTTGTTATGGGCTCCCTAGGTTTGGCAAAAATAAAACTTTCTACTTTCTGCTACCTAAGTTGCTGTTCTAAAAGTTGTTATGCCCTGGAGTTATCAAAAATAGCTGCTTAACTGCATCTTTCCAAACTCATGTATATTATCCAGATACTCCTTTATTTTCTCTTTAGCCATTTAGATTTGCATTTCTTCTTGTTCTGTGAGATTCCCCTTATTCTGTAATACTTTAACATTTGTCAGCCCCTTTAATTCCTATTACATCTTAATATCTTTCTCTTTTATTTCTGGCTGTTTTTAAACTCCATTTTCATTTTATCCCACTTGTTAGCTATAACCTGTAAACCCATTTCTATCTCCCCTAATACCTCCCAAGTAATTTCTACTACCCATTCCTTAAATTCCTCTCTTTTTAACAAGTATGTGGGAAACCACCAGTGTCTCATTTTTATTACACTGCATTTTTATCTTAGTTTTTATTTGTTTAATTTAATGCAAATGTTTCTGTGAAATATAATTTCTATCTAGTCTAGCCCAGTTTTTGTACCTAGGGAATAATATGTAAATTCTGAGTTCCTACTACTGATTTCACATCTTCCATTCCAAATATTTTCATAAATTACTTCAGAAATCTACCCTCTTCTGTTATATCTTCCCTTGTAGGTTCCACTCATACATCTACACTATTGCAAATCAAGTTCCAGTCTCTGCCTACAAGTAATATTCCCTGATGACAGCTGATTATTTCTCCCAACATGTTTTTAAGCTCACAATAGCAGTTTTTGGTGGAATATAAATACATACCAGTGTAATGTTCCTCCCTACCAATAGCATTTTACTACCATAAATCTACAATTATTGCATTTTTCCCTTTTTCTATCACTATTGGAGCTCCTGTAGCAATTAGTATAATTTCTCGCTTTTTCTTTGTCCCTGAAGTTCTGCTAAATATCCAACCTGAAATCCTTCATTGACAAGTTCACATGCTCATTTCTTTCCAAATATGTCTCCAGCAGCATTGCAATTGGTACTCTGCATTTCTTATTATAGTTTAATACCCTTTCCTTTTTGTCTGTACCTGTAAGGCTAGTTACATTCCAAGATATGGATAGTACAGCCATTATGATAAACAGCTATTGTTACCACCTATTATACCAGAGTTTTTTGAAATGTGTATTTCCAACTTTTGTGTTGCATGCAAACACTAATCTTTAGCAGGTTGATTTTTTATATATTTGCTTCTTCTCATCTCCAACTGAACCGAAGTCACATTTTCAAGAGTTTTTTTGCTTTAATGAAAACTCTCAAAAAAAAAACCTAAATAAATTTTCAAAACACACCCATCCCCTCTTAACATAGAACACACAAAATGATGTACAGCTTCAAAAAATTAAGTTTAACCCTCACATAGGAACTGCCCCAAACTGACAGCTGTACCCACATGCATTACCTAACCTGATATTAAGGTTATCCATGATAAAATGCATGTTTTGGCTTGTGTTCCCACTTTGATTGCTATCTGTCCATTTTTATCTCTATTTCCCTCACAGATGTGAGAAACAGCTTGTATGCTTTCAGAAAACAAACTTTTAACCCGAAGAAAACGTGTGGTGGTTATCTTTAAATAAAACTAAATTGTACATTGTTGTACTAAAATGCATTAAAGTATTGAGGCTGCTATCTCTTATTCACACAATTTCAAAATATTTATTTTACTGAACAGCTTGCCATTGTACCTTTAAATTTTGCATTTTTCTCAGCAAAGAATGCTCAAAACTCTTTAGATGATTTGCTTGCACCTGCAGACAGCTCATTTTCATAGAAAAGTTCTCAGCAATGAATCTTTGTAAATTCCACTCAATACAGTTGTCTTCAGCTGCAGACTTTCTTGACTCCTACTGGACATTTATTTCCCAGTGTAAAAAAAGCTAACTTCTTTACAGATGTAAGAAACTTAGCATTTTCAAGGTTTTCATAATTTTGACACTTTTGAAGCCTACCTGCTTACAAAAAACTTAATAGCTTAAGCCAACGGCATTAATCTAGACATTCACCTTTGTAAAAATAATATTCAACATAATGTCATTGAATATAATGCCCCCTTTGACATACATCAGTCCAGACACATGCCAAGGCTAGAATGCCCACAGATATATATATATATATATATATATAAGGCAAAACAACTTGTCCTACATGGACTGACTCAAAGCCCTGCCACTATACTCTGTATCCTACAGACTAAGAGGTGACCTGTGTCTGGCATACAAGGCATCCTCCGACCCATCACTGAGGGACTCAAATGCATATCGGCAAGTCAAATAGCATCATAAATACTCTGTCTAGGGATCCAAACCTCTTCTGCAACATCAAAAGAATGGTTTGGAAGGATAAGAATCTCTCGCAGAACAGACTTCTGATCTACATAAAGTTCATCCATGTCCGTATTCAAGCACAACTTAGATCTATGGATTGTTTGTGTCTTTCGGCTTTTCCCGGTTAGGGGTCACCACAGCAGAACTCCAGTCCGCTAATGATTGGCAGTTGAATTTTACGTACTGGCTTGCCAGGCCTGACGCACAACCTTCAACGAAGGTACGCCCATTCACGCATGTCTCCACGCAGAAGACGCTCTAGCTGAGAATCGAACCGGACAGAGTCTTACTGTGAGGCGACAACACTACCGCAGCACCACCACCGTGGGTCTGAGAAACCAGAAAATTTACCCCAGGACTGCCCCCTGTACTACTAATCGACAAAGGCAGCTCCTAAATGCTTTATCTCATGCAAATTACCTATGATACAATCCCAGTTATTCTCATTGGGAGTACTATATAATCATTGACCATGGGATGGGTTAAGGCCAATTTACAACTACATGGGATAGGTTATTTCACGTAAAAAAAAAAAAAAAAGGGGGGGGGAATTGGACAGGCTTAAAATAGCCCCCAAGGGCAGCTGGCCTCATACTTACCTATGAATCCATTAGAGAAAATATTTAAATTCTACATTTAATATAATCAGTGTACTTTTACACCCCACCCCCAACCCAATACCCCAAGATCACAGCATGTTAACATTAACCCTCGTTATCCCAAATCAAGAAAAATCTTATACTATACTTCAAAACACGGTGGATATGTCCCTTGCTTTAGCCCCGATTAACTTTTACTCCATCAACTGTGTGCCTAATGAGGACTTCCTGCCTCTGAGTGCCTCCAAATAACTATATCCTAGTTATCTGGTTAATAACTTAATTACTTTGTATTAACTTGTGTGATCGAGTTTTGTTTTGATCCTTTTAGTGAATGTAATTCAGTTTGGAAATTGTAAAAGTACCAGTTTTTACCTACCTACCATAAAGATGATGTTCTAGATCCACATTGCATTGCTCCTTACACTTGGGTAGTCCGCTGTCCTCGTCGGCGGCCGAATATCAGAGAGAGACGTCGTTCCGGCGTCGGTCCACGGACTGACATCAGACGCCAGGGCACAAAATGCGCATGATCGCGCGCCATTTTCTTGCCCCCTGCCCAGATTCTTGCCCCAAATAAAAGAAGAACCTAAAGACAAAAGAAAACAACCAACCACCACCCTTTGCAGTATATATATAATATATATAATACATACAATAATATTTACAACAAAAACCACAAACCCCACAATAACCTCTAACTTTACAGGGGAGGGCATAGGACAAGGAGGGACGGATCTTCTGGCCCACATTTATGGTAGGCAAACGGTAAACTCTCTTCATCACATTACATCCTTGTCCTTACACACATTGAATCCCAAGCAGAGAGCAAGGAGGATGGCCAAAGTACAGGAGAAAGCAAGGAGCAAAAAGGGCTGCAAAACAGCAGTGGCAAAACCAGCCCCTGGATTTAGGAGGCGGTGGGTGGTAATAGAAATAAGTGGCAGGTAGTAGCTGCCCTCCAAAAATATCCTTGATTGCCACTCCTCAAAAGGCTGAAAAGTGGCAGCCCGAGTGGTGAATGAGGCCCCACTCAGCTGAATCATCCCAGCTGTGGTGAGAATGGAATGCAAATAATAATCCCATTTAGAAATGTTTGTTTTGACACATTTGCACCTCTGAGAATCAGCAAAAAGAACAAAAGAACTCAAAGCACTGTTGAACCCTTTTTAGCTGTCTGTCCAAACAATATCGCAAGACACTGGTTGTGTATCGCAAAAGCCTTTAAACCTTTTATTTTAGCAAAAATAAAAAGTTGTATTTAAACTTTTTGGTGGGGGTTGCAAATTTAGAAACCACCTTAAACATACAAAGGAAGCTATTGAAACAGCATACCTCATCCATAAAGGAAAAGATACCCTATCAACCGCCATATCAAGAAAGAAAGAAACTACCATTCAGGCAAGGTACGGCTGTACAAAATTGCAGTCTCCATGAGAAATCCATTCCACTGTAAAGGCAGTCAGCATAAAAGGTTGTAGGCTCAAGTCTAACACAAAATTGAGATCCCAAGCAGGAGTAGGAGCTCTCAAAATTGAGATCCCAAGCAGGGTCTCAGCTCTTTAAGTTTTCCACAAATATGAGAAAACAATGGAGGGTCATTACTATGAGCAAAAATTGAAAAAGCATGAACCCATTAGAAGAGAAGGACAAACTTTTGTCTAGTAAATCAGTAAGATTAGAAAGAGACACACTAAATCCAGTAACTCAACAAGAAATTGAAGAGCGCAATTTTAATTAAAATAAAAAGCTTGCCTCAAAATAAAAACCTTTCCATTCCAAAAAATCTTTCAAAACTCCATTCACACTTGTTGTTTTTTGTGGGACCCTAAGGTTCAAACAAGCATCTAAAATTCAATTCAAAAGTTTGTACCCAAAAGTTTGGCTACAGAAGGTGAGACTCCTGTGACAACAGGTGTGGATGTAGAGCAAAGATTGTGGAAGAGTCCGACTCAGACTCTCGCAATCAACTGGTGTGGTCTCAAGGCTGGGTACCCCAGAGGCTCATCCTTATCAGACTTCCTCTGACCTTTATCCAGCTATTTGGGAGGAGAGGGTGAGGTAAAGGCACACACATATTAGCCCCTCCCAATGAAAGAGGCACCATCCACATTCCAATTAGCTAAAAGATTGTGCACAAGCCAAGTTTGCTCCAATAGAAAGAAAGTGAAAAGATCTGGCAAAGGATGGGCAGCTGATGGTTTAGCAAAACTTGTTACAGCGTACATTACCTACCGTGGGGATCCATAATTCGCTGGTTCTCAGTCTGGATGCGCAGGAGTCTGGTGCTCATGGCAGAAACTAAAACGGGGTTCATGCCATTAAAACCGGTATAGTCTCTCACAAAATCATTGCTTGAGCCCTGAGATGATAATTTGGCCTCCCCCCCTTGCTTGAAATGCTATGGCAGCTGTTGAAAATCAGAACTCAAGTTACCTGCTTGCAGAAGTAAATCCTTGAAAGTTGGAAAATAAAACTGATCAAGTAAACATGCACCTTGGTTGAGGAGGTAGAGAATGTTGTCTGGCAGCAAACTGTAGCTGTACTCACTTTTCATTTAGCTGGCAGGCCCCGCTGTTGTCTGAGGCATCTGTCTTGAAATTGACTCTCCTGGTCGTTTGAGTTTAGAGTCTTGTAATCCCTTTTCACAGAGGATTCCTTGTTAAAAATTTCTGAATGCCAGATCTACCTGTGCTGTGTCCATATGCCTTTGAGATAGTTTGTTGCAGCAGCCTCATTTGCAGTTTCTTGGTAAAGCACCAGACCTTGTACATAACCCATTGGTTTGAAGGAAGCTGAATTGCAGTCATGAAGAACTCTAATTGAGAGATGCTATTCCTTGCAGTCAGCCTGGACTGTTTGTTTGGGGTTGAAAGGCTGAGAAATGACTTGGAATGTCCGGGACCCAGAAAGTACATGTGGATGGAGTTGGTACTAGCTGGAAGGAATTCGTCTGTAAGAATACATACAGTATCCATTAACTGCTATCACACATTGCAAAATGATTAAGAAGCTTCACACTTTACTGCGCTGTGAATCAGGCAGTCTATCAAATATTGCAGATCTGTCATAAGTTTGATCTGAAGAAAGCTGTCACTGAACCAGTTGATGAAGAATCTCTGCTCGCCCTTTTAAGGAAGACTAGAACTGATAGTTTTAAGAACCAAGGCGGAACGCAGCAATGCAGAAGGTGAACACTGGATCAGAAGATGAAGGTAAGCCTCCTGAGCAGAGAACTGATAGTGACAATGAAGGTACCAGCAGAGATAAAGCTGTTACTGCCAGCTTTTCTGACTTGAGGAATGTCCAGAAGCTGTTTGAGCAACAAAGTTACCTTGGGGTCTCCACTGTTCCAATTTTGGTACTAGGAAAAGTAAAAAATAAACTGAGGCGTCCTTTCTTCTTAAGGGAGTGGTGTAGGGCGGTTGTTGAATCCTTGGCCCGCCAGAAATTGAAGTGCTTGGTTATTCTTTGTTGGAGAGGAAAGTCTAAGTATGCTCTCTTCTTAGGAGGCAAGGCGAGGGAATAAACTGGAACCTCTATGTATGATATCCAATAAAACTTCTTCAACCTTAATTAACTTCGTGTGGAATTTCATGTGGCCAACTACCTCCCAAAGGTCTTTATGATATCTTTATGATATCCCTGTTGGCCTCATAAACTTGGGTCTTGTTTAGAAGTCTGTGACCCCTGCCCTCACCTGAAGACTGTGCAGGAGAAGGCTCCTGTTCTAGGGCTGAAAAGAGCCTGCGAAGCTGTCTCCTAGAACGCTCTGTCCAGGACCCTGAGCTCCTGAATCATACAGAGAATACTGTTCAGATTTAGCCACTGAGATTACTAAACTTGAGGTTGAACTTGCTAAATCTTTTTGGATTCTGAATATGCTGAAGATCCTGTCTTCCATTTTTAAACTGCCTCAACAGGAGAATTTTACACTTGATCAGATGGTAATTCCAAATCTAACAACAGATGTTGGAACATCCTTAAATCCTCTTTTTATCCCCGAAATACCTGTGCAGGCGAACAACTGAACAGATCCAGAAGTAAAGACAGTGAGGCCTGTACAGCAT
The DNA here is from genome assembly GCF_019279795.1 of Protopterus annectens. NCBI lineage: Eukaryota > Metazoa > Chordata > Ceratodontiformes > Protopteridae > Protopterus > Protopterus annectens. Next base: position 205,410,804 of record NC_056749.1, read on the forward strand.
GGTAGGGCATTGCAAAATTTGCCCCCTCACACCTGTTGCTCAAAGAAACTGACCATGTAACTCTTTACCCTAGAGCTCTTCATACAGTACATCACCTCACTAGATAAAGAAAAACACCCACCTGTTCAGAAACAATTTTAGGTAGTGAACTGGCTTTCCAAAGCCCTCATAGCCGCCAAAAGAAACTAAAATAGACTTCCCCCATGAAAGGAGATGGTTTTGGTATTTAACATGTGAAACTGGCAATTCAAAGCCCTCATAGCTAGAGTGGAAGAAGTATAAACTTTTCTGCCCCATCCTCGACTTGGCCTGGCTTCTGGATCAGGTACCCTGTTGCCTTGACAAGAAAAGCCTAATACCTTTAGGAGTTCCTGGTCAACAGTTTTAGTAGCTCCTCAGGGTCCTTCCACTACACTTAAAAACAGGAGTAATATAGCCAGCTGTCAAAACATAGCAAGGAGCCAGTGGCCCCTTTTCTGGAATCAGAGAAGTCCCAAGAAAACCACTCAAAATGTTCCTTCCTTGAATGATGAGTTCAACAAAGAAAAACTTATGGAAAAGAAAAAGGAGAGAATCATCCAAGAAAGAATCAGAAATCCCCCTAGTATTCTGCTCTAATTCAGCCTCCACCCTGAAAGAACAAAGTCTGCTCTGGAAACCTCAAAAGCCTCAAGCCAAAGGTCTCTATCAGGATTTTAAGAACCCCTAATCAGGAGTCAAATCTTTGTCATCACACATATGTTTTTGAACACAGTTTGCCCAGAACTACCTAGACGCAGTTTGGAAACAACCTGAGAGACCCTAGAGAAGCCTTGGAAACTAACTGGAGCAACCTAACTTCTCCCATTTTGAGGGGGGACTTTCCAACAGGTGAACATCCATCACCCATGCTCGCCTCACTGCTCTGCACATCCTGCCTCCATCCTCCTCCTGTAGGGAAGGAAGGAGAACCTCTCCCCCACACCGCTCGCACCGGCACCTCAGCTCCCCCACGTCCACCCAAGACCCTCTTCTGATCAGGGGGCGAGTGCTCATCCAAACGGCTTCTTCTGAAGCGGGCCTTGGAAAATCCACCGGCCGGAGCAATCCTCAATCCGCTTGGCAATTGCACCAACTCTGGCACAATCTGGCACCCTCTAATAGTGCGCTTGTAAAGTCGCTTATTCTATCCAACCCAACTGAGCGATATGAGGCGGCAACAAATTGCACCAACACAAAAGCAATATAGTTGGCATGCGTATCTGTCTCAGCCAAGTATTACAATTATCTACTACAATTATTCCTGATTTATATGTATATATGAAATAGTATTTTGTAGTATGTATGTAGTATGAAGTTTGGAGCTTTTCTCCCCGGGCCTCTGCTGAAAATGGACATGTATCCAGTTGGACTATCCCGGCCAACAAATGTAAAATAAATACATTGTTCAGCCTGTTTTCTTTTGTTATACTGTAAAAGTCTATATTTCTTTCAACTAAAAAAGTGCTTGTTTATTTTAATATCATTAGCACACACAACAGTCACTGAAAGACTCCTCCAAATTTAAAATAACACTGACGATACAAAGCTGCTTTACTGTACATGACATTCAGTTTATATCATGAAATGATTTATACAAACAGTGATGAGGACAAAAATTATTTTATTTAGTTACCTTTTCCTTCTCTTAGTGTCCTAAACATTAACAACATAAAGTAGGATCCATGCTTTACAGTCCACCCACAAGTTTAACAAAGTCAACAAAAGTCTTTCAGCAACTTTTGCTTGCAAAGCCACATTTCACAAATGCGAGTGATGTTTTATAGTCTACCATTTATTCACCAATTCCAGTGCGTTGCTGGTCATCTTCCTGTTCATCTCCATCTCTCAACACCAGACTCTGGTTCAAGTCCAGTGTACTCCGGATTCTTCTAGTGAACTCCACTGCTTTCTTCTGTGTCTCAAGCATTTTCCTTTGGAACAGTGGAAAACATTTACTGGCAAATTCTCTCTATGAACTTCACAGTCAGAAGAATGAAAAGCAGAGTTCTTTTATGTTTACTGTTCACTTTTTGTTGGATAAACTCTTTTATTTCCTTCTTAGCCAGTTCTGCATCAAAAAAATGTCTTTGATCCTCCAGGAGTAAATACCCTGTGAAGACAGCTGGATATAGCAGCTTAAATATCACACCTGCCTCTCGACATCCCCTGAATACTGGTATAAATTTGTTTCTCTTCTGCCTGGTGTACAGTGAATAATCATTTTCTACAAACACTCTGCAGTCTCCAATTTTTAATACTTTGCCCTTTTGCAATAGGTCTGTCAGGATCAACTCTTCCTTTTGCCATGACTGCATCTTTACTAATATACGTTTTTAGCCACCTTCTCATGATCAGGTTTGGAGAAAATCCTATCCTCCTGTGGAACACCAATACAGTTGCTTATTGTTTGCTTTCATAAAATTAATATAGTCTGTTCCTTCCAGTTTCTCTGGCACAGCAGAAAATATTGTTTTCTCAGCACGTGCTGTCTTCTAACTCGATTTTTTTTAAACAGATCTTGAGAAGCCTCATGCTTAGCCAGCTTTTTCTTCATTTCAACATCTGATTTTTGCAGTTTTATCAGATCATCTTAACAACTAATTAAAGCTTCTTTTATTTTTTCCAGCCTTTTATTTTAGTTTATATATTCCTTCAATGTTTCATTTATTTTAATCGCATCCAAGTATATTTGATTTATTTTTTCCTATACCATCTCTTGAACTAAAGCTGAAGCTTGAACTGTTTTTTTTTTTTTTTTTTTTTTTTGCTAAACAGCTGCAAAACCCTTCACTGATTTTTCTTCCCCTTTTCTGGTTGATTTTCTTTCAAGTCTTCCAAACTTCCTCTTTGCGGCATCCAGGCGATATACTTATTAGCCAGTAGCCTGAATTTTAACCAAAAAACTGTTTCAATGGAACTCCTTTTTCCTCAGTTTCTGTTTTCACACTGGGAGAGCTGAAGTTAAGCTGTGGATCATTGCAGAGACATTGTGGAAATCCTATATTTGTCTACAGATTCTCTTTCTTGAACCTCTTTAGGAAAAGAGGAATCCCTTTTTTCTTTTACCAGAAACTGTCATACAAGAAGGGTCAAAGAGCCTGCACAAGTCCCTAAGCCAAGTCCAAAAATATTCTTGCCTAGAGTAAGGGACAGAGGAGAAAATAAAGGTTTAGTTTTTTGACATTTTTTACAGGTATTTGTGAAAAAAAAGTATAACTGCCTGCAACAGCTTCTCCAGGGATGGGCACAACATTCTAGCTAAGCAGGGGCACATTCTATGCCCCTTCTCCTATAATTGGCAAGAGCATCTCTCTTTGCCCCCTAAGAGAAATTCAACAGCCACAGATGATGTGCCTTACCCCCCAAGTCTATGGTGGCTGTATGAACTACACCAGGAGGATCCGAAGAAAAAGATGATAGGTCTGAGGATCCAACTTTGGCCATAGCAGAGTCATCCACTTGCAGCCGAGGTAAAGTACCAGCTTGCTGTAATGTTAAAGACTGCTTAATGATCTTTTTCTTTTTGTGGATGGAAGAAGGTCCGTCAGAGGGCCTGGTGCTTTGTTTCATGGTCAAGACGAAAATGGTGCATGTTTCCCAGGGAAGCTTAGCAGGAATGGCGTGTAAAATAGGGAAGTAGTAAAAGAGTAACTTTTACCCATACAAAAAAAATGCAGTAGAAAGAACTTTAAATACTTTCTCCAGTCTCAAAAAGTAAAACAACCACAGTTTCTACAAAGAAAAAGTAGTTTTAACCAACATTTAACAACTTTTTACCAAAAAAGTAAAAAGTGTGCTCCTGTTTAAAAGTGCATGAAAGTCAAGAGATGGTCAACAAAAACACTTTTTCCTAGCTTAAAAGTACTTCTTTTATAGAAAAAAAGTAATTTGTCTGAAGTAAAACAGAAGGGAACTTATCTGCTCAGCAATAGAACAGCATTAGTAGACTATCAACCCTCAAAAGCCCACAAAGGAGAGCTCTTCTCAGCAGCAAAAAAGCTGTGAAGTACTTGACACCCACACCTGACTTTTTATTAAATTCAGCTCAAGCTGACTAATGGTTTGGGCTCATGGAATGTGCACTGAAGCTTTGGAAACTGGAATGCTGTTATATTTTCTAAAGAATATAACCCATATACATTAGGCTGCCACAGCAGTGATCCTAACGATGAACATCTCCAGATATTCAAGTACAATGGATTCCTTATACTAAAAAAAAGATGGTTGTAGACAGACTGGACCCCTGAAGAAGGACTAAAGGGAGAGGTAATACAGCAGTTGGTAGTACACAGGGCCTGCCATCAGGCAATTCTGGCTCATATTACCTTTGCAGGCCATATAGGCATAATGCATACTAATAAGTTGCTTATGCAGAATTTTATTAGCCAGAGATTGCAAATGATGTAGCAGAGTACTGCAGGACCTGTGAGCAGTGGAGGCTGCAGATAAAGCTAAGGCTGCTTTGAAACCTCTGAATATTATTAAGGAACCATTTCAGAGGGCAGCTATGCATATTGTGGGACCTCAGAGTACCTCAAGATGTACAGATAAATATATCCTGGTAGGAGTAGATTATACTACTAAATACCTAGAGGTGGTGGATGTCTTCCATTGAAGCAAAGAATTTGGCAAATACTTTGCTACAAATTTTCAGCAGGGTAGGTTTTCCTAGGGAAATACTGACCGATAGAGGTACCAACTTTATGGCAGACCTACTGGCCTGTCTGTGGAAGTATTGTGGGGTAAAGCACTTAAAGACTACCATCAACAGACAAGGAGTTTGGTGGAGACGTTTACCTGTATACTGAAGACATGTTAAGAACATCTGCATACCAGTTCCAGAGGGAGTGGGACAAGCACCTGCCACATCTTCACTTTGTATAAAGGTAGGTGTCTCAGGTACCAACAGTTTTTCCTTTTTAGCTGCTGGACAGTCACAGTGGTAGGGACCCTGAATTTAATTTATGATGAGTGAGAGGGCAAGTGTCATTCCCTAAAGGGATCTATTGTAGATTATGTTTTAAAAATCAGGAGTAGGCCATGGAAATTTATGGGAATGGCCCAGGAATGCCTGGCATGGGCACAATAGCAAAAGCTCAGGTATTGCACAAAATCCACTGCTAGAGAGTATTCTGTTGGGCAACATGTGATGGTGCTTATTTCTGTTAGATAAAACAAGATGCAGGCAGCCTAGCATGGCCCTTTCATAACTTTGAAAGAGATGAATGATGATAACTACATGTCAGAGTTGTCAGGCAGGAAGCAACAAAAACTCAAACATGTTAATATGATGAAGCCCTATCATGAAGAAGATGCTCTGGTACTCGGTATCTTCGGTCGGTGGAAGGAGAAACCTGATGGGGAGTTGGGGACCTGGAGGTAGATCTCCTTGGTGAGGGTCTGTCTGATACCTCTGTGGAATGGGTAGGCCTGTCCCAACAACCATATCCTATCCAGGTTCAGGAAATCAGAAAAGTAGTACAGGAATTTGCGGATATATCAGCTGGTAAACCAGGGTGCACAAAGCTGGCTGAGCATCATGTATACCCTGGATGCAGGAAGCCCATCAAACAAGCCCATGCAGGACCTTTTGGAGCTGGGGTAATGCAGGAATCCAACATTTCCTGAGCCTCACCAGTGGTACTAGTACCAAGGAAAGATGGCAGTACTAAATTCTATGTAGACTGTGGAAAACTGAACAGTCACGCAGAGGAAAATGATCACTTCATGCTCCGGACAGATGAAGCCTCTTTAGAGTAGCTGGGTGGGGGCTAAGCATCTGACCACTACTGACTTGGCCAATGGATACTGGCAGGCACTGTTGACATCTGCTGTCATGGAGAGGACAGTATCTGTGACCACATTTGGGTTATATGACCTTACAAATAAGCCCTCTGAAATTAAGTGGATTCAGTAACATTTTAGAGGCTGGTAGACTGCATCCTAGCATTAGATTTTCATCCTTGCTTACTTGGAAGGCATTTCCATCTACAACCAGTCAAAGGCAGAACATGCTCACAGTGTCAGGGAGGTGTTGGACGGACTGCAAAGGGAAGGGCTGGCCATAAAGGATTAGTGTCATTTAAGTATGGCAGAGAGATCTGATCTATAGTAGGCCAGAATTTGCCATGGTTTAAGCTATTTGAGCATTTTTCGGGACAGCAGGGTACAAATTTAAAATAAAATAATTAAGAAGTTTGTTCCCCTACTATAATATGATAGCTATTTCCCTTACAGCCAGGAAAAATAGACCAGATAAAGTTATCTGGTCTCGGTTCACTATCACAAGGCCAAAGCCCACAATGCTGAAATACATTAGCCTGGTAACATAACACAGAAGATTAAAACACTGAAAATAAAAATAATTACTATCCCCCTACCACTTTAAACCTAAGGAGCAAGTCCTAACACTGATCCTGCATGAGGGGCAAGTACAGAAGTTCAGCACTGTGGTCTTTGGCATTTTGGTCTTTTATGTTATGTTACCGGGATTATGCATTTCAGGAATGTGGGCTTCAACGTTGTGATTGTAAACCTTTGATCTCCAGCTTGTGAGGAGGCTTTTCAAAATCTCAAAGAGTCAGAGTGAACTTTCCTGTAATAGCCAGTTCTGATTATAGTTAATTCATTGTGCAGGTAAAAGCTTCCAACCATGCGGTGGGGTTGTACTTAGCTAGGTTTCCTCAGAGGGGGTGTAGGCAGTCTATTATGTACCTGAACTACAGACTTCAACCTTTGGAGGAATCTTATGCAGCCACACAGAAGTGTGTGTCTGGCCTGTACAAAAGTTACAATTCAACTTGCACAGCAGAAAGTTCATTATGGTTACAGATCTCAACCATTTACAGTGGCTACATAGGGCTGACAGAATGGAAAGTTTCATAGATGGAGTTTAGACTTGCAGTCCTTCAAGATGCCTATCCAGTAATATAAGTGCTGTTGTCAATGCTAATGCAGATGGTCTGTCTTGAAAGAATATAAGGAAATGAACTAAAAGACTGCAGCCTCTTCCCAAGCTTTGTTTTTTGAAGGATGCCTTCAGAAGACCTAGCCACCTAAGAAAGTTATTTTTCCTGTGCCACTGTCGAGCAGAGACACAGAAGTGATCCCCGGGATGTATTTCCTATTTCCCATCCACTCATCAAGATTTTTCTTGAAGAGTGCTAATGAAGAGCTTTGCTTGAGATAGATGGGTAGCTTGTTCCAGAGTATAGGAAGTCTCTGGGACAGGAATCTATCCCTCCAGCGTGTCCTGTTTATTGTGGTGACAAGGTTTAGGTCCCTAGAGCGTGTAGCTCGGAGGGATTGGGATTTCTTTAGGTGTAACATGTCCAACAGAAGAGTTGTGGAGTCAGGGCAGTCCTAAACGTGACAAAATAGATTTAAAGATTTATGTAATTTTTCTCCATTATTTCATCTGTTTAACATGTGTAAAAGAATATGTACACTTGCTGTGACAGAAATCATTGTGTAACTTTGTAATTTTTCTCCTGGAATTTGAAAAAGGAGATGAAAGGAAGGAATGTATGAAACTAGAGTGTGAAGTGAAAAGTGTAGCTTTACTCATTTTTTTCAGGAAAGACTTACTTCATTACATATACTTAACACAAGGGTTTGGAGGCAGGAAAAATAAGAGAAAGTGCAACTGCAGTGTACCTCAAAGAAGCAACTCTCCAGAACTATGAAAGGAATCAGGCATTAATATGCAAACAGTTAATAGATGTTTACGTTTAGCTAGACCATTGTTCATCTGTGTGGAAAGTACAACTGTTTAAGTTGCACACTGACCCAAAACAGTAAATGGTTCACATTCCTCACTGCTGCAGTAGCCTTTAGGCTATATGGGTAGTGTCTTGCCCAAGACAACAACTGGCCAGCTTCCAAAAGCACTGGCTGTCTCCCACACCTATGCCTCTCAAGTGCACAGATTTTCACAGAATGTCCAGATTTTTGCCTCGTATTTTTCATCTGTTTCTCATAAAACTGGTTTTCTGGCAAATCATTCAGGACTGAAGTCAGAAAATAATGGCAGACGTCTGAGTTTTAGACTTCAAATCCTTCAGAAAATTCATGCCAATGCAAAACCTGTTATTCTATCAACTTTCTAAGTTTGTAAGAGCAATATTTAGAAAGTGTCCCTATTGTTTGTCCTTTGTCCCCTAATTATTTGTGGCTTTATCCAAATTTCTTGCTCTAAGAGGTTGAGAGATATTCTGACTGCTGATTGGTCAGCCACGTCGAGAGAAAATCAACAGACAGAGTGGAAAATCATCAGGACTTTCTTGCATAAAAGTTAAGTAGTGCACTCATCCTGAACTATAAAAATAAGAAATAACCAACAAATGTATATCATAACAAATTATATACAAGAATAAAGGAGTTGGGCAGGTGTGGCTACTGCAAGAATGAGCAATTTGAACATTTACCGTTATGGGTAAGTGCAACTTGCACAACTGAACTATGTTCATCATTCTCATTGCTGCAGTAGCCTTTAGGCTACATTGGCTGATTATCAAAGCTTATCCATCCTAGAACGTGGAAGGATATTGATCCAGGAGCCCCTCGAGAATGGTCCTAGCAAAGCCATTCCTTAATCTAGAAAAATAATCCAGTTTGTAATGCCTTGTAAAATTACATACAGAAGACCATGTAGTTGCCTCTAGAATATTTGTAGAGGCCACCAATTTCCAATATGTCACTTAAGAAGACAAGGCCCTAAAAGAGTGGGTCTTGATACTGCCTGGAACTGTTTTACCATGGTGGGCATAACAAACCATTTGGAAATAGACTGCTTTGATGTGGATTGTCCTTTCTTTGTCCCATCGTATGAAAAAAAAAAACTGATTAGCTTTTCTAACAGATCAGGTCTGTCAAGATAATACCCGAGCTGTCTATGCATAACTAGAGTTATATAAAATTGTTTATTTCTGGTTGTGAGGGTATGGATAGAATACTGGGAGACTAATAACTTGACTTAATATGAACTCTGAAATAAACTTGGGCAGGAATGAAGAATATGTTCTCAATGATATCCTGCCACTATGGAAGGCCAAATAGGTTTACCCATCATGAGAGCTTGCAATTCCGATACTCTTTTTGCAGATGTCATACCAATGAGAAAAACTGTTTTCCATGTGATGAACCTTAACTCTGCTTAATGTACAGGTTCAAATGGAGACATGGTTAAATTTTCCATCATCAAGCTCTCAGGTGGTAAAACTACTTTCAGGAACTGTTTTTACCAAAAGCATAGAAGAAAATGGAGGATCTAAGGTCAGACATGCTGAGATTGCCACAAGATGTACCTTGACGGAGAAGTATGAAAGGCCACACAGATATTTAAGCACCAGTGGTATATAATCCATGATAGGGCCCTGGTTATTGGCTAGGTACCACTAACATCTCTTCCACTTGCAAACATAACATTTTTATAATAGCAGGTCTTCTTGGCCTCCTTTAGTACCCACTGTACTTCCTCTGAAAAGAGATACCTAAAAGGAATTGCAATTGAATCATCCAGTCAGTTAGTTTAAGATGTTTAAGAATGGGGTGTATTAAACTCCTCTTGTCTTGTGTGAGTAGGTTCATTCTGTGAGAAACCTTGTGGAGAACCAATGCTGCCTGGGCCAAAAGAAGGTCACTACAATTATTTTGCAGAGTCCTTCTGAATCTTCAGAATAACTCTGGATATCAGAAGAGTGGAGATGCATAAAGCAACATTCCTGTCACTGGAAATTAAAAAAAAACATCTGTTTTACAGGACTGACTGCAAGGCATCCTTTGTTTAATAGTCTGTTTTGAGGATGTAAACAGATTTAATTGAGGTGTTCCCCACAACAGGATCAATTCCTGAATACCCCCTCATTCACTTTCCATTTGTGAGGTCCTGTCCTGGGTCCTCCTCAACTTGTGTGCCACTATGTCTTGCTCTGATGGAATGTAGGATACTTGGAGAGTTAATAAGTGCTGAAGAGCTACCTCTGAAGTCTTGATTGCCTGACTGCACAGCATGTACAACCTTGCACCCCCTTGCTTGCTGATGTACCATATCACTGTGGTGTTATCTGTAATCACCTGAAGAGGTCCTACTGACTCATAGATGATGGAAGGTATTTTAAGTCATGGATCACAGCCAACATATCTGACATTTGTAAAAAAAACAAATAAATCCAAGCGACTATTGCATCCACACACAGGTTTAATTTTTGAAGCACTTTTCGTCTGCTTCTAGGCAGACTTCATCAGAAAATACAAATACCATAATCCAACCTCATTTAAATACTGTGATCACCAAAAAAAGCGGGATAATTAAACAATCAACAAGCAGGCAAAAACAATCAAGAAATCATTCAAGTAAGTCGACTGTAAACACCTCTAACTCATAAAAGAAAACAATAAATAACACGTTAAAAATACTAAAATACAATCGAGACAAATAAAAAAATAAAAACAAATACTCAAACGCTATCTTGCTAAAAAACAATACACCTTAGTCTAGAAACAGGTTACTCTTTCATTAACTAAAGTAATAACCTGTAGTTATACAGTTAACTATACTAGACTAAACAGTTATATTCTTACTTCAAAGTTACCTCTCTAAACTCCTAAGTTTTAAGATACTGCTGATTGAACAAGCCTTGTTCAATCCAGGTACATTGCAAGCATCAAGTTTAATTTGCCATTTCAGTTCCAATTCCTCTAGTTTGAAAGCAAACGGACCTCCCCGAAAATCACAGTTGATACTATCAATGACCAAGAATTTAAAGTGATTGTTATTAAAAACAGAGACATGCTTAGCAAGCGCATTGTCTACTTTGTTGCAACTTATAGCATAAACATGCTCATACATCCTATCCCGGAGCCTACGCTCAGTTTTTCCTACATAGAATGCAGGGCAACACATACACACATAGAATGCAGGGCAACACATACACTTAGCTAAATAAACAATCTCCCTTGAATTACAGTTAAATTTACCATGTACACAGTATTTATAACCATTAACTGTGAAAGAACTGGTTACATCAACATATTTACAAAAATTACATGACTCACATTTCACCATACCTGGCGTTTTAACTATTTTAACAGTATGTTTTTCTAACAATTCTTTCAGATTCCTACCACGTTTAAACACAACTTTTGGGAATTCACCAAGTTTGTTCAATAATACCTGGTTACATCTAAACAGCCCCCAGTTTTTCTTGATAATATTAACACAAGAACTAATCTGCATGCTAAATGTAGTTATAAAACTGTTACGACTTATATATGTTCAATCCCATGAAGCGAATCTTTAATAGGTTCAGATGACTGAGCAAGGTCAGCAGTTAATGTACCTTCTAAAACCAGTTTATTCCCAACCAGAATCGTCTCAAACGTATGGTTAGCTCTTTTTGTTTTAACTTCCACTATCAATGCATCCAGTAAGGATTCAGGATAACCTCTATGCAGGAAGGCAGTTTTCAAAAAAATCACATTCCTCTTGGAAATCCTCATCTTGGGTAGAAATTCGTGCAGCCCTAACAAGTTGACCTTTTATAACCGGCCTTTTCTGGTGAAAAGGGTGGTAGCTAGAGAAATGGAGAAACATGTTTGAGGAATTTTTTCTAAATATTTTTGCCGTTTAACAGTTCAACTCTACATTTTTAGTAAGCCAAATATCTAAGTATGAAATAGCCACAGAGCTGAAATTTGACGGAAACTGTAAAAATTCAGTTGAACTATTGAAACTGTTCAGTAATGAACTTGCCATCAGTTCATCACCTTTTAATAAAACAAAAATATCATCAAGGTATCTTGTGTAATAAGCTACAGATTTGACATACACATCACTTTTAAATACCAACTCAGATTCCCAGTACGCCATGACAAGGTTGGCTACATTTGCCCCACATGGGGACCCCATAGCCAACCCTACTTTTTGCAAATAAAATTGTTGGTTAAAGGTGAAAAAATTGTTGGATAAAACCAAATCCAACAACTCCATCACCATCGAAATGTCATGGCGTGGGGCTTCATGTTTCAGCATCATATGAGCCACCCACTCGATTCCAATTTGGTGCGGGATGCATGTGTATAGGTCCGTGACATCGATTGTTAGAAAGTTGTAACTAGGATCAAACTCTGAAGTATTAATTTTGGCCAAAAATGACCAAGAGTCCTTACATACTTCGAGGGACACATTTCTGTAACATAGAGTCGATGACGTTAGCACGTGCATAAGTGGGTGAGCCACGACTATCCACAAGTGGCCTCATAGGGGGATTTATGAGGTCCTTGTGGATTTTGGGAATACCAAAAAAGTGTGGATATACTGGAAACAATGTAGTCATATAATTCAGTAAAACTTGGTCAATTCGGCCCTCTATAAAAAGATCGTTAATACAAGACTTGACTAAACTATACGCTCTATTTACTTCAGATCTAGAACTAATCTGATATGCTTCATTACTGAGTAGCTCCTGCATTTGATCAATGTAGTTGTCTGTATCGAACACTACTAAACCCCCTCCTTTGTCGGATTTACATACCCAAATTTCTTGTGAATGAATGAATAAAGCTGATTAGATCACGTTCATCACAGACAGTTACAAACCTACCCTTATTAGATAACCTTTGTTTTGCCATGTATCTAAAATCTAATTCACACAAATGTTTGTAAAACAGGATGTAATGGGGGGTTAAATGTACTAGAGGTACTATACAATTGCATTGCTTCAGAACTAACATTGTTCCCAAAAAGAATCTGAAAGTTCAATTTCCTGGTATAAGATTTTAACTCTATGATCATTTTAGCTAAATCCATACGGTGTTGTGGGACATACGTATGTCCCTTTGTCAAAAGATTAACTAATTCAGTTTGAATTGGACAAGAAGAAAAGTTATATACCTTAAAATCTTTGTCTTTGTTCATAATAACATGTGGACCTGTCCTAGTATGTTGCAATTCAAATTCACTATCCGACATATTTGAAGTAATATTCTCACATATACATTGAGACTCACAAGATGAAAAACAATAAACATGGGAAGATAACTCTGTAAGAGAAATCACTACCCCTACCAGAGAATCTTCCCCATACATTACTTCAAGAACAAGGAACTTGTTGTTGTACAAGTTCCTTTGTTGTTTCGGCTTGGTACCCGAGTAGTTCACCTGCTGAAAATCCTGGTTCTCAACTAAACCAGCATTAAACTGCTGTCTGTTGTTATTATTAAAGTTTAAACGGGGACCATTTTGCAGTCTCTCACTCCTAACCACAGGCACCTCAGGACCAAAAGCCTCTGTGATGGCACTAGAGCCCGACGGCTCAGAAACAAAATTTGAAATGTTAGTAAGTGGAGGTTGCTGACCTTCACTAGAAGCATTCCCCTGTTGAAAGTTACTGTTAACATGTGGATAATTATTAATTCTAGGTTGCCAAACTTGAGCTAATGAATGTGAAGGATACGCTGCTCCTTGGCTATACGCCTTGCAGTCTCTTTCAAGCTTTTTACTTTTATTATTTTTAAGCTTAAACATGTGTTGTTCAATACTTGAAAAAACTCTAGTGTACTCAAATTTGTATCTAGTAAATTCCAAATTCTCCACTACTTTCTTATCAAGATCCAGCACTAAGATGAACTGATGACAAGTTCATTACTGAACAGTTTCAATAGTTTAACTGAATTTTTACAGTTTACATCAAATTTCAACTCTGTGGCTATTTCCTACTTAGATATTTGGCTTACTAAAAATGTAGAGTTGAACTGTTTGTTTGTGTCTTTCGGCTTTTCCCGGTTAGGGGTCACCACAGCAGAACTCCGGTCCGCTAATGATTGGCAGTTGATTTTTACATACCGGCTTGCCAGGCCTGACACACAACTTTCAACGAAGGTATGCCCATTCACGCATGTCTCCACACAGAAGACGCTCTAGCTGAGAATCGAACTGGACAGCGTCTTACTGTGAGGCGACAATGCTACCGCAGCACTACCACCGCGGGATAGAGTTGAACTATTACACGGCAAAAATATCTAGAAAAAATGCCTACTCAAACATGTTTCTCCATTTTTCTAGCTGCCACCCTTTTCACCAGAAAAGGGCAGTCATAAAAGGTCAACTTGTTAGGGCTGCACGAATTTCTACCCAAGATGAGGATTTCCAAGAGGAATGTGATTTTTTAAAAACGGGCTTCCTGCATAGAGGTTATCCTGAATCCGTATTGGATGCATTGATAGTGGAAGTTAAAACAAAAAGAGCTAACCATATATTTGAGCCGATTCTGGTTGGGAATAAACTGGTTTTAGATGGTACATTAACTGCTGACCTTGCTCAGTCATCTGAGCCTATTAAAGATTCGCTTCATGGGACTGAACATATAAGTCGTAACAGTTTTATAACTACATTTAGTATGCAGAGTAGTTCTTGTGTTAATATTATCAAGAAATACTGGGGGCTGTTTAGATGTAACCAGGTATTATTGAACAAACTTGGTGAATTCCCAAAAGTTGTGTTTAAACGTGGTAGGAATCTGAAAGAATTGTTAGAAAAACATACTGTTAAAATAGTTAAAATGCCAGGTATGGTGAAATGTGAGTCATGTAATTTTTGTAAATATGTTGATGTAACCAGTTCTTTCACAGTTAATGGTTATAAATACTGTGTACATGGTAAATTTAACTGTAATTCAAGGGAGATTGTTTATTTAGCTAACTGTATGTGTTGCCCTGCATTCTATGTAGGAAAAACGGAGCGTAGGCTCCGGGATAGGATTATGCTATAAGTCGCAACAAAGTAGACAATGCGCTTGCTAAGCATGTCTCTATTTTTAATAACCATCACTTTAAATTCTAGGTCATTGATAGTATCAACAGTGATTTTCGGGGCGGTCCGTTTGCTTTCAAACTAGAGGAACTGGAACTGAAATGGCAAATTAAACCTGATGCTTACAATGTACCTGGATTTAACAAGGCTTGTTCAATCAGCAGTATCTTAAAACTTAGGAGTTTAGAGAGGTAACTTTGAAGTAAGAGTATAACTCTTTAGTCTAGTATAGTTAACTGTATAACTACAGGTTATTACTTTAGTTAATGAAAAAGTAACCTGTTTCTAGACTACGGTGAATTGTTTTTTAGCAAGATAGCGTTTGAGTATATTTTTTTATTTATGTCTCCATTGTATTTTAGTATTTTTAAAGTGTTATTTATTGTTTTCTTTTATGAGTTAGAGGTGTTTACAGTCGACTTACTTGAATGGTTTCTTGATTGTTTTCGCCTACTTGTTGATTGTTTAATTATCCCGCTTTTTTTGGTGATCACAGTATTTAAATGAGGTTGGATTATGGTATTTGTATTTTCTGATGAAGTCTGCCTAGAAGCAGACGAAAAGCGCTTCAAAAATTAAATCTGTGTGTAGACGCAATAGTCGCTTGGATTTATTTGTTTTTTACATAGTTTTTAAGTGTCTGTTTCATTATACCTGACATTTGTGCTTTGGTCTGTCTGAGGAACCACACAGACCTTGCACCTATACCTCCACTGAAACTGTCCCCCTTCAGTAAAATACGAGTTGCCAGGAGTTACAGATGGACTTGGAAGAAGAGGAGAAAAGGGGAGACCTGAATTTGCTTGTATTTGTAGACTCCACCATTGCAGTTTCTTTTATACAAAGCTCAAGACTGGAATCTGAAATTCCAGAGGATGCAAATTGGTCTATGTACTTATTTAGAAACTAGTGAATATTTCTCATGTGTAACCTGGCAAGAGGAATCATGAGAATCATACATGCCATGAACTCTAGGATCCTGAGATATCTCTGACGAAGTCTGAACCTGGGTTGAGAAGTTCAGGAAAGTTTCCAGATAAAAATCCACCTTTTCTTGTGACAAAAAATAATAATAATAAAAAAAAAATGTTTGCCATAGGGTGTCTATAAGACATGCTGGAAAGGCATTCCTGTGTGACTGTGTCAAAGAGGATGTCTGAATCTTTATCTGGAAACCCATATTGGTCAGGAAAAAATGAAACCCACATTAATGACTCTTGATATCTGGGAAAAGACTATGCAAAGATGGATGAGTTAGCAGTCTAAATAAGAAAATCTGTGAATGCTATTCAGTCTGCAATGGTTTAAATTTCAAATTACTTATCGTGCGGACCTTTTGGAACTGGAAGGAGACATCCCTAATCTTTTAGAAAAACGTGAACTACTGTTGCAGCTGAAACTGAACTCTTTTAGAAAACCAGGGCTCAATTATTATTGCTCCATAAAAAGCATACTAGAACTCAGAAAACTATATTGTTATAAACAAATATCAAACATAAAAATAACTGACATTGGTGCTGTCTTCTGATATTTTTACTCATTCAAACTAAGTGCTTTCTTAGTTAGATGCCACACTTGAACAAATCCCCAGGGCCTTAATGCTTTATTTTTAACATTTTTCACTGCATTTCCACCTTAGCAATCATAGCTATGGTTTTCTGCCTACTTATAGATTTATACACATGTTCATTAATATTATGATATGTTTTTGTACACAAACCTGATGTATTTTATTTGGTATGAAAGTGATCTTTGTTAAAAGTATTTCAGTTTATAAGTTATTAATATTTACTCTGATGGATATCTAGTGGTAGACCTTTTTGTTAGTCATTTTGTTAGTGAGTTGATTTCTTAATTAATAAAGATTGGATTAGTAAATTAGCCTTAATAAGCTGTTCTTATGTTATATATTTGAACTTGTCTGTAGCTTTTTAGATTCAGTTCTACGGTAGCACAGTCTCAGTTTACACTATGGTATTAAGGGGAAGGGGGACTTGATTAAAGGAATGATTTAATGCTTTTATTGCTCTTAACAGCACCACCCGCAGTAACCACTCCCTTGCTCCAAATAACCTGATTATAAACAAATAATGAATGCCTTTAATGCTTTTCTTTATACTCAACTAGGATAGCTTGTTTGTGTGTTTCAAAAAAGGATATTCCATTTTTAACTCAACTGTGGACTACCTACTATTTTCTATTTTATTGTTATATTATATTATATTGTCTGTCACAAAAACATACTAAGTTGGACTTTGATCTCTGGCTGTAAATGAACATGTAGTATTGGTCATCTCCAATTTGAATATTATCAGTGATTTTTCTGTTTTATAACTGCTTGAAGAATTGGTTTATCCTTAGCAGTGGGAACCTCCACATGGAGCTACTGTTACCCAGCAATGAGGACTGTAGATGTTTCCCTTTTCTGTTGTCTGTTTTTCTCTCTAATATACAATCCCTGGCATTTTATGAGTTTAGTCTTGGCCCTCTTCTCTAACTCTGAAATTTTCTTTAGTAAAAAGTGTGCAGTGTCTTTAAACTTTTTTGTTTAAACAGATTTATTACAATATTTGCAAGGACTACAACAATTATATTGTTTGATAACCAAGATGGGGCTGATCTAACACAGGCCCATTACAGCCATGATCCCATGCCAAAGCAAATACAGTCAACAATATAGATTAAATTAACAAAGATATATAAATATTTTTTAATACAGAAAAAGTCTTAAAAAAAATCAAAAATACAGGCATTTGTAAACCAACTAAATACTATACATTGTGTGTTGGTGTTCATATCATAATGTAACACATACAACATGCTAAGTTATTGTACAAGAGCCTTCATAATGTTATGTTGTAAAAAAGAATGGAGTAGGCTGAGCTAGAACTGAGGGATTGTTATGTAAGGATATACTATAGCAATAACCCATGCCTGGGTGTGGGTAATGCTAGATTTACCCACTGTTGGTGTGGTTTGGTCACGAGGGCGAAGCCCGAGTGGCCAAACAAAGCCAACCGTGGGTAAATCCAGCATTACCCACACCCAGAAGTGGGTTATTGCTATTATACAATGACATTATTTAAGAAAAAAAATAATTATTTTCTTAAATAATGGCATTGTATCATGCCTCCTTGCTGCCCTTCCGCAGCTGTCTGGTATTCTGCGGCAGTTCTGATGTACTGCGCATGCGTATGCCTACGCAGTACATCAGAGCTGTGGGCAAAAGCAACGGAGAAAGCAAGATCTCCGTTGCTTTTTACAAACTGTTTCACTATGTTAAATGGGTTTAACATAGCGAGACAGCTTTAAAAAAGCAACGGAGAATCTCTGTTGCTTTTTTTAAAGCTGTCTCGCTATGTTAAACTCGTTTAACATAGCGAGACAGTGTGAAGCAACGGAGATCTTGCGTTCTCCGTTGCTGTAAAAAAAAAAAAGAGTTATAGTAATTGAAAAAGTCCGGAAGACCAGACCTTTTCCATTACTATAACTCTGATTTACAACGTGCACGCTGAACAATCAGCGTGCACGTTTTTGAATATTAATGGGGGGTCACTGTATAATAAATAATACACGACACAGTAACAAAACATCTATAACTAGCTCTGAATCTAAGTGCCTAGAGATGCATCATTAATATTTTTTGTTTGTTTTTTAACATGATTTGGCAACTGGTCCTATGTTAGGAAGCCAGAAGGAAAACGTATGGTTTATGGCCCACTGTTAGGGTTGTGCTTTACAAAGTGTCACTGCTCCACTGGCTTTGGCTTTTAGAAAGCTGTGGCATTTCTATGTAAAAGTTTCCCAGTTAAAAAGGAAAATCATATAACGTGCAACTTAACTTGAAGTTTTAAAGTTGAGTGCTCAGTCTTTTATTTGCTGTCGTACCAATGTAATAGTGTTTCTGTGAGGTGTCAGTATCATAAACCTTCACATTTTATTAAAATATGAGCAAGATCATTCATATTTCTGTAAGAGGCAAAGAAAATAACCGTTAGTCCACATTCAGTCCCGTGGTACAAGCATCTTTGTATGAAATGCACTGTATGCTTCAGCATTTAGGAATCATGAGAGTTTCCAGAAACATCTAAGACATTCAGTCAGTTTTACTTTTATGTGATTAATATCAAAGTCTTTCTTTCAAACAAAGTCAACCTGACTTTTGACCACCATGTTGCTTCCGCTGTACAGAAAGGTTTCTACATGGCCCACCTCATAAGTAAGGGTATCTCATCCAGGGACAAGGAGGTCATAACATCCCTGTAGCCTTCCCTTGTAAGGCCAATTATTGAGTACAACACCCCCTTCGGCATATACCTCGCAAAGCACATGTAGCAGCTAGAGAGACCACAGAGATACTTCACCAGGAGAATCCAGGGCCTCAAACATCTACCCTACACAGATAAACATCTACCCTACACAGATAGGCTAACTGCGCTTTCCCTCTACTCAGTTTCATACAGACACCTCAGAGGTGACGTCTGTCTACCATACAAAGCAATCTCAGACCCCGCCTTGATGGGACTGCTGCATATCCGCAAGTCTAGCTCCACTCGAGTAACCCACATGCATGACCTCAACCTGGTCTGTGACATCAGTAGGACATGTTGGCATAAGGATTTGTGTCCCAGAGACTCCTCCATCTATGGAACAGACTCCCTCTCCATGTCAAGCAGAGTACCGATGGGAAAGAGAAAATACACCCCTAGGATTCCACCAGTGTCCCTGCTGGACAGGGGCTTTGGGTGCTGACTCTAAACATGGGCTAAACTCTTGGCTAGGCTTATAAGGGCCTCAGGGTCAATAGCCTAGTAACTTTCATATGATCCTAATATGCCATTTTAAGTCTTAGATTTTTTGTAGCTGATACTCTCTGGCATGCTTCCACAGGAATACTACATGACCCATTATGAAAGTACCACAAACTCAGACCTTTTTAATGCCTAGTTATAAATGTGTCACAGAAAACTACATGGTATGCATGGTCTCATCTTAAAGTAGCATTAGACTTCTGCTTTTTACTGAGAGGTATGAATCAGCAATTCCAATTATATAACAAACCCATCTATATAATACAAAAATGTGCATGAAAGGAAAATATAATGAAAGAGTTAATAAATAAGGCAGACAAATGTGAATGTGTGTGCTTCAGATGACAGAAGTGTCTCTTAACACTTGACTATGCAAGTTCTGGAAGTGAGGCAATGTGAGAAACACGAAAGTGATCCTTCAGTAAAACCTGCTACTCACGTACAGTAAGACAGTATCACAAAGTTACAAGCACTTGTTTTCAGATAAGACACCATATTTGTAAGAACTGCCTGTTGACATTTACTTTGCAATGAATGGTTTCTTTGCGGAAGCAGCTCATATGCAATAAGTAGGTCTAATGCTGTTTACATCTTCATTCCAAGTATCTTGAGTAGAACAGGCAAGTAATAAGATGGGCCGTATTTCAGAAATGTGAGGGGATCATAATGACAGCTTTCCAGTGTTAAGTATATAACATTGTGACAAGACAGCAAGTCAGAGAAAACTGAAGAGTTGAAATAGAGGCTTAGAACTGTATGGTGCAAACCTCTAAAAACCACAATGCATCACTCCCACAAATACCTAGCTGAAGATGGTCTTTCAAAAGTTTCAATATAACAGACGTGATATTTTTAAACAACTGAAAGTAGAAGGCCATCTTCTGCTCTGCTGTAAGACTGGAATAAAGCTGTTACAGATATTGCACTGCTGTGTACTTCGAGAGTTCCTTTGGGAAGTTCATAGTAATATTTTGTAAAGACTGGTGAAAACCAAAACAAAAGGAAAAATAAGAGTTAACAGCTTCAAGTATCTGTGAGTGGTGGCTGAGGGGAAGGGAAGTTAGAATGGGGAGGTCAAAGTTAGAGTCAGAGGGGCTACAGCCACCTGGCAGAGAAGGTCAGGGGTAGTGTGTGACAGAAGAATGCCAAATAAGTTGAAATGTAAGTTGCACAAAACAGTGTTGTGACCAGTTTTACTGTATGGTACAGAAACCTGGGCAGTGAAGACAGAGCAGTCGAGGAAGTTAGAGGTGATGGAGATGAAGTGCCTGAGATGAGTGGTAGTAGAACTGTGGGAAAGGTGGATGAATGATGGTAATAGAATACAACCTAAAGTTGATCCAGTTGCAGGTAAGGTCAAACAGAACAGTGTATGGTGGTTCAGTCATGTGCAAGAAAGCAAAAGATGATCTGGTGAAGATGATTTGGGAGAGAAAGAAAGACTCCAAGAGGAAATGAGGGCATCTAACAAAGATGGATGGACTGTGTGAGAGAACACCTCAGATAGTTATGCACGACTGTCGGAAAAGGTGGGAGAGTAACACTGAATAGACAGAGGTGGCAACAGTTAATGTGACATCCTGCCTTCATGTAAAAAATGGGAAAAAGGGGGATGATTATGATGATGAAGATTGCACGGACATGCCCACATCTTTTTCAAGTGGTATATTTCAGGTCCTACCTCATCTGTTAGAAAGCTTATGCCTTTCACTGTATAAGCTATGAATGAATGAATCTGCAGTGCCTAGTCCAGATTAAATGATGTTCTAGACCATGGCTGTCCAAACCTTTTTATTAAGGGGCACATACCAAGTGTAACAAGACTTAGTGGGGGTATTCATATTATCTAAACTTTATCTGCTTTTTATGCCTACCATAGAGAACTGTCTGACAGTGAAAGAGCAACGAAAAACATAGAGGTTTGAATCAATTTTCTTAGCCTTGCACAATGAATCCAACTATTCATGTACACCCTAAGGTTACAGAATTACTTCACTGAGAAGTATTTTACATATTATCCTTGTCAAAACAGTGCAACTCTATTTCAAAGTATTTTGTTATGTAGCATAAAATTATTTTATGTTTAATTAAAATTGATGAAAAGGAGCTTACTCAGTCAATAGTAAGCATACAGAAGGCAGCCTATGACAGCTTGCATCAGGTACAGTCCAAACTACACACCACACAGATGTTCACATCTCTAGTACTTTTTATACTTATTAAAGAGGAGACCCGACACTTTTCCCCGCACAAATCCTCTTTGTAGCAGCTGAAATGTCAATGCAAAGTACTGCTGGGCCTGCATCTTTGACAACAGTTCTTAATTTGTTTTTTTAACTTGTGAGAAGAGCTCACAACAGGCCATGCTAACAAAAAGTGCTGTAATTTATTTATACTATTTGTTTTTACATTTTACATTACGTTACACATACAGAATAGTCTCATATCCAAAAGCTTTCACGTATGTCATAAAAGAAACAATGCTCAAGTATTGAAAATTTCATCATACGTCAGTTAAAGATGCAGCTCTGTGATGTCATATCACTGTATCTAACGCAGAAAGATGATTCTCATGTCAATGCCTCCTCCTTTTCTTCTTGCATTTCATTTTCCATTTTAGTCATACCATTGCTTCATTCAGTCCAACAACCTACTGCTCCTGTCTGAACTTAAATTTCAGACTCTCTTTTTAAATTCATGCACCCCTTCCAATTTTATTTTTTTTCATTCACTTTCAGTCCTACCCTTTCTCTTTTGATCATCAATCCATATTTCATCCTTCCTTATTATCATCCACCCCAGAATGGTAAAATACCAGTGTCTTGTTTACCTTATTCTTTCAGGCTTTCTCCCAGTCTGCAACAAGTCTACTCCACAACCCACACATAGGTTCATAGGTGTGTACTAGGCTAATGGCCCTGGGCCTTTACAAGCCTACCCCATAGGATTACCCTGGCATCGTGCCACCCAGCGTTAATTCCCAGTGCCTCTGTCGAGTAAAGCCATTGGAGTGATCCCTGGGGTGAATTTTCTATTTCCCATCCACTCATCAAGATTTCTCTTGAAGAGGGCCAGTGAGGTGCTCTGCTTGACATGTATGGGAATTCTATTCCATAGCATGGGCAGTCTCTGGGTTATGAACCTGTCCCCCCAGCACGTTCTGTTGATTGTGGTAATCAGGTTGAGGTCTCTGGAGCATGTGGTGCGGAGGGATTTGGATTTCTTTAGATGTAGCATTTCTAACAGAGCTGAGTCAGACATGGCTTTGTAAGTCAAGCAGAGATTGCCTTTAAGTAGGCGATATGAGACAGAGAATAGTTGGAGTTTTTTTAGTCTGTCCATATAGGACAAATGTTTAAGGCCTTTGTGAGGTACTTTTGCGGCCTCTCCAGTTGTTGCAGGTGAATCTCTGAATTTACTCCAGATATGCATGTAATCTTACTCTTTCTCCACATTTCCAGCACTCACTACTCATCTTTTTCTTACTTTAAGTTTTGTTGCAATAACAATATCACATATACAGCAGCTGCATGCGCTGGACAGATACTGGCCCTTCAGCCTTTAGACACCTGCAAACCATCCAAGCTTGCTACAACATCTAATATGCCTCATTACTTCACTCTAGCACTTTAATCTAGCAATTTTGTAATCATTCATAACCTTTCCTTTCACTCCACACAGTAGAATCACTATACATCACAAATATCCTCCCCTTCCTTTACCATAAAAACTGCAGTAAAGTTGAGAATATTTTTATGTGAGATTTGGTCATATTTGTGTAAAAATAAGACGGTAAAAAATATAGATGATGACATTATAGGAATGCGTTTCTTCAAGGCACTTATTTTAAATCTTGATGTGCTTCAACTAAATAGGATCATCACAGCAACAATCTGCTTGAAATGGGAATCCAAAAGCTTTCATGTTATTATGGCATATTGGAAGCCTTTGTATTCTACAACAGGCATTATTATTGGTCTGCAGCATTTCATATGATTCACAGTCTCTGTAAGCCTTCTGCAGTGGGCTGAGGAATGAGTAACTTTCATTATGACAGAATGTTTCTAGAGCATTTCCAGCTTGTCAATGAACTCAACATGTCCACACAGATTGTTCTCTAGCCGAGATTTCTTTCCTGTAGTTTGACATTTACGTTTGATAACAGTTCAGTGACAAATAATAAATGCCAGGCCATTTAGCTAAAAGTTAACTAAGAAGGTTGCATCTTTGCCTTTAGTTCTCATTAAGAATAAATATTTTCTCATGCAGTAATCCAGATTTGATTACTGTGGTTGCCTTGCTTAGCCAGAAATCTTGGCTGAAATAATTTATATCATCATGAACTACCCCTTCTTCTTCAAAAGGTTTAGAAATGCTTGTGATTCAAACTTCTCAGAGTTACAAAGGTGTCAGTTTCAGTGACCTTTACCATAACCTTCTTCATTTCGAAGATGACATATCCTCCATTTAATTTGTAATATTCTAGTATGAGATGTTCACTTTTCAACCAGTGTCTTTCCCCTTTACAGCTCACGTCTACACATCTAGAAATACTACAGGACAATCCTTGGCAAAATCCCCAGTTGAAAGTGCCTTATTTCTCTTAGCTATTCAATAATGGAAGTGATAACTAAGTCTGGTTGCTGATTCAGAAGTTAGACTTCTTATATATTTTTTTAGAAGACTGATGGCTGCTAACACACTGTTTCTGGACTTACTTTCTGTCACTCCAAATCTATTCTATAAGGCTATCAAATTTATCTGCATATGTCGTGATGCTTGTGACGTTATAGTGCTTTTATTTATTTATTGCCTTTGTTTACCAGGAAAACCTGACTTGACAGAAAAACACCCCTTTTCTGGGAAGCCCGGGGAGAAAAGCTCCATAAGTGAAGACAGATTGTATTTAGTGGAGAATACGTTCCACACAAAATTAAAGTTATGTACTCACCACAATTATGCACCTGTGTTGTCCATTTTCATTCTTCCTCAGTGTGTGGGTACTGGATCTGACTTGGCCACATGCACTAGACTTCGAATCCAACTCTTGAGCTCCTCCCTCTACCCATAATGCCTCAGTCAGCCAATACCACCTTAAATCGAGTTTGCTACCTTACAGATCCTATGATAAAGCAGGAGGAAGGAAAGAACAGCAAAGCTGGGGCTCAGATCTGGAACAGCTGGTTCCACGATATCCACAAGGTCACTCCAGAAGATGAAAGGAAGGGGGAAAGAGGGTGGAGAGTTGAGGAAAAATAAAAATGAACAACCCAGATGCATAGTTATGGTGAGTACATAACTAATATCTGATGTTATCCTTTTCATTCTTCAACATATGGGGCAGAGTCCCCAACTATATGAATCTTGGGTGGACCTCATGAAAGGATATTCTAGAGAACTGCCGAATCAAAAGCAACTCCACTTCTGGAGGTCAAATCTAGTTTGTAATGAGCAATAAAGGTATGAGCATCAGACCAAGTAGCTGTTGTGCAAATGTTATTAATGGAAGTTCTAGACCAGACGGTGGAAGAAGTTGCCATAGATCTAGAAGAATGTGCTTTAGGAGGCTTTGACAGGGAGGGGCATGTTGAGTACATACAAAGGAGATGCAATCAATAATCCATTTGGTCAGGGTAACTTTAGAAATCGGTGATCCCGATCTGTTCTGTGAGAAAGAAACAAACAGTTGCTCTGATTTTCTGAAATCTTTTGTCCTGTGTTGATAAACAACATAGTTGTCTATGTACATCTAAAAGATGTAGCATGTACTTCTCCCTTATTTGAAAAATCAGGGAAGAAGACAGGCAAATGAATTGTTTGGTTGTAATCTGATTCAGATGCTACTTTTGGTAAGAAGGATGGATTGGTTAGTAAAGTAACTATCTTTGTGAAAAGCAATGTAAAGGGATTTGAAATATATAGCCTGGAGTTCAGAAAATCACCACGCAGATGTAATAGCTAGTAGGAATGCTGTTTTCCAAGACAAAAATTTTAAATCCGATTTAGCTGATGGTTCAAAGAAAGGGCTTTGGTGTAAACCCTTGAAGTACGACTGTTAAATCCCAAGGAAGTGACAGATCTTTCACTGGAGGTCTGAGTAAGAAGGTGCCACTTGAGAAAAGGCTTGCACAATTCAGAAGCTAAAGAGAAAGTTTCTTTTCCAGAGTGAAAATTAGATATGGCTGCTAATTGAACTATGAATGTACAAAAACTAGCATTTTCCTGAAAAACAGATGCTAAAAATTCTAGAACCAAAGGTACAGGAGCAGTAAAAGGGTCAATTTCCTTCTGAAGAGCCCAAATTGAAAATCTTTTGCATTTACTCCTTTAGATCTTCCTTGTAGAAGCTTTCTTGGAAGATAGAATCATTTGTCAGATTAGGGAGGAAAGCCTGGGCTGTCTAGCTATCAATGGAATTGAAGAAACCATGCAGGCAGTTTGAAGCCTGGACTATTGGGATGCATCATCCCTGAGGGATGTAAGAGAAGGTCTGGGCTCAGGTCCATTATCCATGGAGGATAGCGAAGATGAGACCAAAGGAAGGTGAACCATAGTTGACGAGGCCAAAAGGGGTAACAAGGATAACTGAGCTCTTCAACCAAAATGCTTTCTGTAAGAATTTTGAAATCAGAGGTGATGCGGGATAAGCATAAAGGAGACTGGAGGGCCAAATGTAGACTACAACGCCTCTTGGAAACTCTCCCTAAGGGGAGATTAGGGCATAGAACTTGTTGCAGTTGTTGTGGGGAGATGCAAAGAGATTGCAGCAAGGTTGGCCCCAACGATGGAAAATCATCTCTGCCACTGACTGACTGAGAAAGACCACTTGTGAGGCATCAAGATGGACCTGCAGAGTTTGTCAGCTAGTATGCTGGATTTCCCCAGTATCTGCATCTGCATAAGAAAGCGTCTGGAGTAGATTGCCCACTGCCACACTCTCACTGCCTCTCGACAAAGTGGGTATAGATAGTGTTCCGCCCGTTTTTTTGATGGATCAGATCACAGACATGTTGGTAGCATAATAGCCCCTAGAGGGAGAACATCTTGAAAGGCCTGCAATACTAATAGGACCACTCATCTCTAGAACACTGACATATGAACCAGTCTCTTGGGGAGACCATGTGCCTTGGACTGTCCATCCGAAGAAATGCCCCCCACCCCAACTGGGAGGCATCCATGGTTACTGTGGCTACTGGAGGAGACAGAATAAAGAGATGCCTTAAGTAAACATCGTCCAACTGAATCCATCAACGAAGATGATGCTTGCATACTTGAGCGAGTTTGACTGGGAAGGACAGGGGGTGATGCAGAATAAACCACTGAACAGCTAGAGTCCACCGGAGAACATGCATATAGAAATGGGCCATAAAAACTAAGGCTATGGCTGCTGCCATCGAACCTAGAGCCTGAAAGACAAGTCTGGATGGAGGAGAAGGGTGAACAAGAATTTTCTGTACCTGAAACTTGATTGTGTCTACACTATGTGTAGGAAGGGAGGCTATCTGACTTGCAGTGTTCAACTGGGCACCTATGAACTCCAGGCTCTCTACAGGTTGTAGATGGAATTTGGAGGTGCTGACTGAAATGCCCAGTCTTTGACAAAGTTAGAGCAAATAGTTCCTGCACTGCTGTAAGTGACGCCTGGTCTGGGTAGTGAGGAGCCAGTCATCTAGATATGGAAACATTTGGAATCCCCACATTTTCAGGATCAGTTGCTCTCACAGCCACACTTGGTAAATACCCTGGGGGCTGTGGTGAGACCAAAGGACAGGGTTCTGAACCAAAAGTGACTGGCTCCCAGCCGAAAGTGCAGAAATCTTCATGAGTGTCTATTTATGTTGATGTGACAGTATGCATCCTGAAGATCGAATGAGCACATTTAATTGTCCTTGCATAAAAAAGGGAAAATGGACTGAACCGTGACTGTTCGGAACTTTGACTTTTTCATAAATTGGTTCCGGTTGCTTAGATCGAAAACTGGTCTCATGTCTCCTGTCCTTTTTGGCACCAAGAACCTTGAGTAAGTCTCAAATCCTCTCTGAACTGGTGGGACCTCCTGGATAATTCTTATCTAACAGCTTCTGAATCTCTTGAGCTGCAGCTTCTCTCTTATTGGGTGGGATGTCAGGAAGCTTTCTTCTTTTGGTCGGGGGAATCTGGAAAAATGGTATGAAATAATCTCAGGATATTATTTTTAGCACCCAAGAATCTTTTGTTACAGAAGTCTAAGTGTCTGGGTGCAAAGACTAGCATCCTCAGACTGCCTCCAGAGGTGCACAGTCTGGCAACCCTTCAGGAGGGCTGAAAGAGTCCATCTGAAAAAGAATCTCAGAAACCGGATTTTGCGGGTCTCCCCTGCCATTAGGATGGACTCTCTCATTTCAACTCCCCAATCTATGATGGCATCGTCCCTGTGTAAATCTCGGAAAGGTCTCGGGGATTTACAGAACCACATTTTCTTACCTCCTCTTTGATTTTGCGAACAGGACTGTTGAGGGGTAGAAAAGAGTATCCCTACGGCAGACAGGGTTTTCCACCCTGTTCACTCCAGTAAAGCATTTCCTTCACAGAAGAGACAAACAAAGATGTTCCATCAAAGACAGCATGGATGAAAGAAGACTTGAAAGGCTCCAAAAAGTCGCATAACTGCATCTAGGTATGTCTCCTAACAGCTATGCCTGAACCGGCTGCTCGTGAGGTACCCACTTGCAGCATGGGATATTAACCTCATGGATGCATTTGAAATGGACAAAGGAGTGGCCAGCTGTGAAGAGGGATTTGAAGAGTTTGTCAAATCCCTCTGTGATCTTGTGAAGTGGTGGACCTCAAGGCAAAGGCCACTGAAGTAAACATGCACTTAGCAAACCGTCCAACTGCCTGGAATCTCTATTAGGGGCATGGATGGAGGAACTCTGCTCCACTAGCTCCTTTCTCGTGGTTGCCACCACAACCATAGCATCAACAGTGACTCCTTTGCTCCAATGAGGTCTGTCCTTCAGGAGTGCCAAAATTTTGTCTGAGCATCGGGAACTGGTTCAACGGAGTCCGGTTCATTCCATGCCTGGCAGGAGATTAAAATCAACAAGTTTATCTACCGAGGGAGTCATCCTACATGTAGATGGGCCAGAACCAAAAGCTTCCGGAAAAACTTAGTCCTCCAGGAAAGGGTTATTTGAAGACGACCATCCACCTTTTTGTTTAAAGATTTCTAGGACGTTTCAGAATGAGAAGTCATCAGGTGGAGATCTAGGGGGACCCTTCCCCTTCGTCAAAGTTAGTATCCTTGGTGAGAAATTTCATAGTGGAATCTATATGTGTCTCCTTTTGCATGTTCTCTTGCAGGGTTACCTCTTCAGTGGGATGTTCTGGAGAGGTATCTGAAGAGTGGTAAAGTTACTTAATAGGAACTGTCTGGATGCTAGATAGTACCAGCTGTCCCTGTGGAGTAGGCCTGATAGGCTCAGAGCTTGGATCAGAGGGGGGAATGGATGTAGGACACAAGCATGAAAGAGCAGTCAAATCCCTCAGTCGAGAGAAAGCCCTGTCCACTACCTTCAAGGCTGATGGACCAGGAGAAGCCGTGGCTGGCTGCACTAGACACGATGAGTTGCTCCTAAGCAATAAACGCACTCCTTGTTAACATCAGAATTAGGAATTTTTCTTCCAACAGGAAATGTACTTTTTGAATCCAGTTGGTTTTTCGTCTAGAAGAAAATGAAATGGAAAAGTACAATAACACTAGCACAAAACCTTTTTTTTTTTTTTTTTAATCAGCAGATTAGAAAAATTACTAACAATGGTAAGGAGAATACTTTCTAAAGGGTAGAAGAAAGCAGAAAGGAAGGGCTAGTACCAACAATGGTACTTTAAGAAGGCTACCAGTGGTAGAAAATGAAAAGGAAATGGAGCCTAATGAAAGGCAAAATTGAAAACCCAACTAAAAGTAGAGGGAGGACTAAAGGGAGAACTTAAGAATAGTTTTTAAAATAGCTATTACTCATAAGTCAGAAAAAATAAGTCAAAGGTTAGCTCTTTGAGCAGGATCCATGTTTATGCAAGAAAGTGGCACATGAGATCTGAGGTATTCTTGGATGACTGGGGCATTATGGGTAGAGGGGGCATTATGGGTAGAGGGAGGAGTTTGAGATTTGGATCCGAAATCTAGTGCATGCGGCTGAGTCAGATCCATGGACAGATCCAGTACCCATATGTTGAGGATGAATAAAAAGGACATCAGATGTCATACATACAAGTGAAATTATGACTCCTCTTGCCCAGTTCATGACAGTTTCATTGAACAAATTAGTACAGCAAATTTAGTATAGGAGTTATAAAAGTTATTTGCAAGTTTATACATAAGTCAGCAGTGGCTATTGATGATCCATAATGGCTTGAAAGAAAAGTGAAACCAACAATAATAAGGTGTTAATATTTCAACTTAAGGAAGCGAAGAGTTTGGAAAAGAAAAGGTACAGAGAGAAGGAGAAAGAGTTGTGCAGTTGTTTATATACTTATTTAAACTAACCTTAGTGAATCAAGGACACAGACAATTATCTAAGTCAGATTTTAACTGTGTTTTGAAGAAGGCAAGAGTGTCTTTGTGGCACACAGTATGGGATGGTGCTCCCAACTTTAGCAGTACAGGTAGAGAAGACAGTTTCCTGATGAGTTTGGTGATTTGAACACAGAGTTTGCCAGCACAGCGAAGTGAGATAGCAGGAGCTTGCAGCTTGATGAGATTGAGAAATGATAGCAATTTTTCTAGTTTGTGTAGGAGGTTGAGACTTATGATGAATTGGGAATATGCTAGAAGGTGGGGAAATTCTAACCAATGAAATTTTTAGAGCTATGTAGTGGTGGCTCCTATAAGGAAGGATGGCAGCAAATTTAGCAATTTTGATGTAGCATTGGGTCATCTTGTTGAGTAGGGAGGCTTGTACATTGGTAAAAATAGGGAAGGAGTAAACAGTGTGAGCAGGAGGAGGTACACTTTTTCCTGGAGAATTGGTTAGGAAAGGCTTAGCTCTACAGAGATTACCAAGCTTTTGGTGAGTTTTTTAATTGTGTGCTGAATGTGGAATTTGAATCTTAGATTTTCATCAATGTGTCTTGCACAGAAGTTTGGTGCAAGGGAAGCACTTGATTTCTAAATTATTAGTGGAAGTGGAAGTAATGCAGAAAGTGTTTTTCTAGGTGTGTAGATTTTTGAGTGAAAAGGATACACTTTTTTGGGGTGGGGGTAAGAAATAACTGTGATATGGTTAGCCAGCTCTCTGCTGCTGTGAGGGAATCTTGAGTTATGTACTTATTGTAGATTTCAAGGTTTGGGGCTGAACAGACCTAGATGAAGTCATCAGCATACTGAATTAGGCAGGCATTTTTAGTTATGGTGCAGAGGTCACTGATGAATATATAAAAGAGGACGGAGCCAAGTACTGAACCCTGGGAAACGCCAACTGTTAGAGACAGATAAGAAGACAGGTTATTTTGCAATCTAACCTCTTGTTATTGGTTTATATTATACTCTCTAATCAGGGCTATAGTTCCTTGGCAAATTAAACAAACAGCAGCACCCTTGTTCAAAGCTCAAATATTCTTCAGACCATGAATGGTTGAACAAATCCTTCAGTATTTATTATTTATTTAATACAAAACATTTTCCCCAACTGCATTTAACACATTTCTACAGCAGTATGACTGGTCACCTCTAAAACCCCTTCAGTTGGACCCTGCAGTACAGTACTGTAATAATGCCTTCCTGCAAATACTCAACAACCTAGCCTGAGTCAAGAAAATTCACACTAAAGCCAAACAGCTTCATTGGTTATCAAAAGAAATAATATTTCTAATTAAGCTTAGGGACAAAGCCTGGACTCTTTTTCTTAATATAAATAATGTCAATCTTAGCTCCTACCAACAACTAAGAAATCAAGCCAAAAAACACAAATCAAACAAAATTAAAAAAAATATATATATACTTTCAATCATGTCAACTCAAATACCAAAACAACTCCCAAAAATTCTGGCAAGCATTAAACCTTCTTCTTAACCCCAGAAAATGCATAGCCACACATTTTAATACCCAGTTTATTAACTCAATAACTTCATTATTAAATAATTCTACTAATTCTTATCTTACCATTCCTACCCCCACCGACCTTAAAGACACTTTTTCTCTATTCAACCTATCCAAATTAGATAAAAAAAAATCTTATGTAAATTAAAACCATGTACTCTAGCCGCTGATCAACTACCTTTTTAAAACTAGCTGCCACATCCATCTCTTACCCTATATCTATTCTAATAAACCTCTCTCTCTCGCTGAACAGTATGTACCTCTCCTTTGGAAAATTTCTCATGTTATACCCCTACATAAAGGAGGTCCCTCAACTGACCTTACTAACTATAGAGCAATCGCCATTCTCTCTCCACTAGCCAAAATTTTAGAAAAATGTATACACAAACAAATCCTACACTACTTCCTTAAGTGCAACCTATTATCCAACACTCAACATAGCTTTAGACCCAGACATATTACTAACATATCTCTCTTAAATATTACTAAACACTGTTAACCTCAGAAATAAAAGCCAACTTGTCTCAGCTACTTTTATTGATATGTCAAAAGCCTTTGACACTGATCACATCAAATACTTCTCAATAAACTGGCTTCTTATAATTTTAGCCTAGAATCCCTTAGCTGGTTTCTTAGCTATCTCTCCAACCGAAAACAAGCCACCTTAAGGGATAATACACTCTCTCCACAACTTCCCATCACTGTTGGTGTCCCACAAGGCTCCATCCTTGGCCCTCCCCTTTTTATTGTCTTTACCAATGACCTTTGTTCCACTGCCAACCCTACCTCAATCATTCAATACACTGATGATGCCTCCCCTCATCTGCTTTGCACCCTCTATCAATGAGCTTCAAGTAAAAACTCAGGTTACCTTACAAAAAAAATGAAAACTACTTATCAGATCATCAGCTCATATTAAAGCCCAATAAAACCAAGCTCAGGTTTTTTACCAATAACACAATAAAAAACAAACTCCCCTCTCCATCTGTTCATCCCAATGGCACAGAAAGAGAACCAGTAGAACAAACAAAACTTCTTGGTGTCACTCTTGAGAATGGCCTGAAGTTTGATAAACACAGCTTTAATTATCAACAAAGTCCACATAAAACTCGTTGCTCTATATAGGGCTAAACCCTATCTCACCAATCATGCCAGACTTTCAACAGCTCAAAACTATCACTTTGTCCACCCTTCTCTCTACTGTTCCCAAATACTCACCAACCTCCATAAATCTGATTTGAATAACCTCGAATTCTGCTATAATAAAACAGCCAAATTTGCCTCTAACCAGACTCACAGAACACATCATTGCTCTGCCCTTCGCCATCTAAACTGGATTGAACTCCCTGACTTACTATCCCTCAATCAATAATTAGTTGCCCATACAGTCATCCATAAACCAGACAACTGTTCTGCTCTATCCAACCTCGTCCAACCCTACAGTAACCCAAGTTCACTCAGGTCAGCTGATAAATTACTGCTTAAGTATTCAAAACCCATAACTGTCACAGAGATTCCATGAACTCATAAAAATAGCAAAATCTTGGAATTCTCTTCCTCAGCATATTCTCTCCACCCCTGATAAACATACTTTTAAACGTCATTTAAAAGAATACTTACCAAATCATCGGCTTTGCTTCTGTACATTCCCAGGCTAATTTTACACTCCTTTTTTTCCTTCCTACTATTCATTAATACTTATTTCTTTTTTTATAAACAAAATCTGTTGAAGGACTTGATTCAATGTTTTCATTACTCATGATATATTGCTATACCTGATCTTCTGTTTATTACCATGTACGTTTAATCTGTTTTAACTGCTTATAATTCTTAAAGCTTTATTCAGCAATGTGTGTACCATTTCTTTTATTATATACAGAATCGTTAATTTAACAATTTTCTTTGGAGCTTTTCTCCCCGGGTGTCCACTGAAAATGGGCTATCTGGCCCAGTCGGACATTACCCGGTAATCAAAATGTAAATGACATTCGGCTTTTCCTGGTTAGGGTTCGCCACAACGGAACTCCGGTCTGCTCATGATTGGCAGTGGATTTTTACGGTGCCGAGTTGCCAGCCTGACGCCCCACCTTCAACGAAGGCACACCCATTCACGCTTGCACCTACCTGCATGTCTTTAACGTCACTTGACTGTGGGG
Source organism: Protopterus annectens (assembly GCF_019279795.1). Lineage (NCBI taxonomy): Eukaryota > Metazoa > Chordata > Ceratodontiformes > Protopteridae > Protopterus > Protopterus annectens. The sequence goes on from NC_056749.1 coordinate 205,444,677, forward strand.
AGGACATGCAGACTCCACACAGAAGGCGCTCCAGCTGAGAATCGAACGTGAGAACCTCTTGCTGTGAGGCGACAACGCTAACTGCTGCACCACCGCGGCTGTGGTAATCAAAATGTAAATAAATAAATCAAATAAATAAATAATACTACTAAAAGACTAGAATAAGCTAAATAATCTCGTGAAATATGGAAACTCCTTCCAACATGAAAGCAAACAAACACTGCCACTTGCAACATACCAAACAATACTTTGACCACCAAGTATTATCCCAGGAAAAGTACAGTACATCTGGATTCCTTGTTTTAAAATAGCTAGTAAATCTGACATATGGTAAGGTGGCCTGGCGGACAAAACCTTTGCATTACAACTCACTCCGTCCTGAAACCTGTATCATTGGCTTATGACTGCAAGATGGCAGCAATTAGATCAATGTACTGTTCTTAGTGTAGCCTCCTAGCTCTTTGGCTACAACACTCATCTCACAGCTGAGTGTTTTAATCCCAAACTCCAGTTCAGACAATCATGTTGCAAATATAAAGGTAGACACCTTTACTTTCACGCTATGATCAGATGGCAAGTGTTGTCACCACCACACAACTCTTAGGCTAGGTTTTGAACTCTAGGTAACCTGCCAGTGCTGGCAAAACAGCATTATCTACCAAATGCTGGCAAAACAGCATTATCTACCAAAAGAATATTTTGCATGAGGCGAAATGTTCACTGGACAGATTTCAGTACAGCAGCACTCACTGAGATGAAGTGTTTTTATGGTATGTGGCTGACTGGATACAGGACTCACCTCACTGCTCCAAGGTACAACAATACACAAGGTAGTCACTCAGTTCACACATCCAAAGATATGCAGAGGAGGGAGAATGATGACCACAGAGCTGTAAGTATGGCAACAGGCATCATACAAATTACTTCTACACAGCAAGAGAGTTTCAGAAAAAATGCACTGTGCATTGTCCAATGAATAATAATTTAAGTAGTCAGTTATGTGCAGAAGGGGTCAGAAGATTGTAGCAGTAACAAACAACTGGTAAATGGGCAAAACTACATGTGTGCATGTTCTTCTGTGCATCTGTCTGCTTGTTTGTTCTCATAGACTGGGTGTCAGGTTGGATATTAAGGCTCCAGGACTGCATGTTAGCCAAGTTTGGTCTAAACAGTCTTATCTTCAAAATCTGTGCTTCAGGATGTGGTTTGTGGAAAGAGAATGAGGTTATCTCATGCAAGAGAGCAGAGTTACATTACACAGAGGGTGTAGCTGACTTCTTAGGTAGTGGCACAATGTAAACATGACAATCGAAAATTAAAAATATTCAGTGTTCAGAAATCAATCTCATTATCTGTCATTCTACAGTTTTCAATTCAGACATACTCTCAGGGATTTCTACTTTACACACTTCTGCCCTCTGCATATTCTGTGTTGTTATGTGCACTCCCTTGTCGTTTACAGTATTTTACTAGATGTCTGATGACCAAATGCACAAATAATAGTACTTGGCTAAAATATGCATTCATTGAAGGAGGTCAAAGCAGCTAGGACTGCCATGTGATCCACGGTGCATCACTCTTTGGTTTGATTTTATTAAGTCCAGAAGGGTTGCCCCCAGCCTAAGAAAAGCAAGCCATTTTGAAAAGCACGTCTTCATTTATAATTGACTTCCTTTTCACATGATTAGCCTTTAATGGACTGGCATAAATTTACTGTTTGCACAGTTTGATATGTCTCTTTACATGGCATTGTCTACAAAGCTTTTCCTTAAATAAGGCTATATAGTGCTACATTGATTATCACAGTTAATACACTGCATTACAGTGGTACACTGATCATCACAGCACACTACACACTGTTTTTTTTTGGTTTGGTTCTTGTCTGGGGTGCTCTGTATCTAGAATTTGCATGTTCTGATGCATCAGTAAAAATATTCTCTAGGGTCTCACTCATTTCCATATGCAACAGGCATTCAGGGAAATGAGTAGATGGTACAAAAAAACTAACACTAGGTGTGTGCATGTGGCTACCCCACCACCCATTCATAAAGAAAACTTGCTGACATGCAATTCGATTTAATGGTTACTTTAATGACAACATATTTAACAAAATCATATTGAAACTGTATGGCATTACTTGACCTAATATACATTGTAATACTTTTGATTTCAGCATTAATAGTTTTGTATATAGTAACACTGCAAAGTGATTTGTCTCTAAATAGCTCGTTTTACTGCTTGAAACTAGCAGCATTCTACCACTCATTATGTTAGTAATTCGCAAGTAGCTAAGAACCATCCCCATGGTGAAGTGACTGAAATGCAAGTGGTTTATTACTTCCAACCTTTTATTGCTGCTATGTAGTTGCATGATACAAACCATAGTCAAAGCACTGCTATCTTACTATGATATGATGGCATCCAAGTTTGACACCGAAGTCTTTCAGAACCAATTTCTACAGTCTGCCTGGTATGTGGGTTCCAGCTGAACTTCATAATTAAATTCTACAGTGATTAACAAGCAGATTGCACCTCAGTTTAGCTTTGGTTTATTTGTACAGATGAATAGCGAACTTGTTTAGTTTAGTTTTTTATTAAGAAGTTGTTCAGATTAGCTTTTCAGATTGTTTGAGAAGCTATCAAGGTGAAGGGTTATGTGGATACACATTCACTGCATGTTTAGTTTGTCAATTAATATTGCTGTACTTTTGTTTATTTTCTTCCTTTCTATACTAATAAAATCTATGGTAATACTGGCAGTGAAATAACTACCTACCTCACTTGTAAAAGTTCAGTACTCTCCAGAAATTAGCAACCAAAGATTTTAATAGTCATTTTAAGTGGCATTTTTGAATAGATGTAAAGCAGACACTGCACAAAAAACAAAGTCAGCAAGAGGATGCACAAACAACTAACGGTTTGTACCTAAATGCTTGCAAAGCACGCCATGAATAATGGAGCATAAATAATCCAAATTATGATCATAAAAACTCCGGTAAAGAGAGGGGCATCATATACATCAATCAAAAAGGCTGAAGAAAAATGTCAAAATACAGCACACGACATCAAGTCCTCATGGCTTCTTACGGCTAATAGGTCCCCAGACCCTTGGTCTAATTCAGTTATCTTAGATTTTTTTCTCCTCATGCTTTAGTACTTTCACTATTTCTGGATCTAATTATTCATAAGGATGAAACAATTTTCTTGTCCAACCAATTCAATACTTTTTGGGGCCAATCACACCAAAGCTGCAAGTCAGAACAGGAACAGCAAATTCATGTATTGTTTGGATTTTATTCCTACATTTCAAGGCAGTTTACAATATTAGCATTAGTCTTGTGAATTATTCCTTACTGAGACTTATCTTCATTTGTTCATGTTTTATTGTTGCCCAGTCATCTGTTCCCAAGTATTTACAAAGTCTGGCCTGCTCAAGTTCTTTTATATTACATTCCTGCCAAGATTGTATTTTCTTGGTGCTACACTTTTTTTAAAATAAATGCTGCTTTTGCACATGTATTCTGACCAAATCATCATCAATCCCCTTTTTCCCATTTTCTACATGGGGTTGGGGTATTGTGTTAACTTGTCACCATTTCTCTCGATTCAATGCCAAACTCCTGCCTTCTTCGACACTCACTCCTGACCGTTGCAGATCTTGTTTCATACAATCCAACCATCTCTTTGCTGGACGTCCTTACTTCCCTCTTATCATCTTTCCTGTCTGTCTCAAATCTTCTTCACCAGATTGTCTTCTGCTTTTCTGCACGTGTCCAAACCACCATAATCTGTTCTATTTGATCTTTCATGCAACTGCAGCTACTTCGGCTTCTGTTCTTATGTCCTCATTTCTTCATCTGTCCCACAGTAAGCATCCTGCCACCCTTCTCAGACACTTCATTTCCATCACCTCTAGCTGCTTCTTCTGCTTTGCCTTTACTGCCCAGGATTTTGTGCTATACAGTAGTACTGGTCACACCACTATCTTGTACACCTTACTTTTCAGCTTCTTTGGTATTCTTCTGTCAGACTACACCTGAGACTCTATTTCAGTTGGCTGCAGCCCCTCTGATTCTAGTTTTGACCTCTTCATTCAGACTTCCCTTCTCCTCAACCACCCCTCCCAGATACTTGAAGCTATTTACCTGTTCCACTATTTTCCCTTCTATCTCATTTCTCAGCTTTTTCTGATTTCCCCAGTTTTCTGCCATTACCATTTTCTTATCTGTGCTTAGTTTCATCCCATGTGCCTTCTGTTGTACATTCAATTCCCCTACCCTTTGATGAAGTTCTTGCTTAGAGTCTGCCTGTAATGTCACATCATCTGCAAATACAGCAACTTTGTTTATCTGTCCCCCTCCAGCCTGTCTGCTAATGTAGTCCATCACCAGTATGAACAGTAGATGGCTCAGAGCTGAATCCTGGTGTACACCCACTCCCACTGGGAACCCCTCTGTGAGGCAGACCACTGTTCGTACTTCAGGCATTGGGTCCTTGTACATAGCCTGCACTAATTTTTACCAATGTTTCTGAGACTTTAAACCGCAGTACTGTCCAGATTAGCTTTCTTGGGACCTTGTCATATGCTTTGTCCAAGTCTAGGAATGCCCAGTTGGACTTATCTCTAGCGTCTTTTCAACTATCTGTCTCACTGCAAACATCGGTTGAGTTGTGCTGCATCCTGAAATTAATCCAAACTGCTCATCTCACATCTTACATTCTACTACTCTGTGTATTTGTTTACCAATTACCCTGTCCAGATCTTTCATGCAATGTGATAGGAATTTGATGTGTCTGCACTGCCCACAGTTGTGGATGTCCCTTTTGTTCATGTACACTGGTACATGCATGCTTATTCTTGAGTCATCTAGGATATGCCTTTCTCTCCCCACACTATGAGTACCCTCAGGAGCTATCTCTCCATCTCACCCAGATCTTTATAATACCTGCTGTGGCCTTGTCTGAGCCTGATGCTTTCCCTGACTTTATCTTCCTTAGTGCTATTCTTATTTCTTCTAGGGTGGGCTCCTCTTCTCTCATTGTAGGCTGTTTCTGAGGCAGTACAGCTTCTGTGGGATTTTCTTCATTCAGAAGATACTGGAAATACTTCTTATATCTGCCTCTGATGTCCTGTGGGCTAGTGAGCAGGTTGTTGTTGGCATCCATTATGAAGTGTGTCTGTCTATCTTCTTTATCTTTCTGTCTTTGTCTTGCAACCTGATATAGTTTCTTTGTGCCACCGACTGAGTCACTTTCCAGAATGTGGTACAGTGCCTCTGATGCCCTATTCTCTGCTACTGCAACTTCTTCCTTAGCTTCTTTGTTATCCAACCAATATTTTTTCCTGTCCTGGTCAATCTTTTCTATCTTCCACTTTTTCTTGCACTCCTTTCTTTTGATGACTTCATGGATTTCTGCATTCCACCACCAACTCTCCTTCTGTACTTTTTTTCATACCTGGCTCAGCCACATATCTGTTCTGTAGTCCTCACACATGCTATTTTGAGGTGCTGCCATTCTTCTTCAACTCCACCCATTTCCTCCTCTTCTTGGGATGCTAGAGCCCTGAGTAATTCCTTGAACTGTTATACTTTCTCTCCAGTCAACTTCCAGGTATTCAGTCTGGTCTCTGTTGACCTTAGAGCCTTCTTTGACCACTGTTTGAACCTGATTGCAATCACTGATTCTACCCCCGGTGCCTTTTCCTTACTAAGAGGAAGTCTACCTGAGTTGCATGTTGGCCAGTCTTGTATGTCATCTTGTGACTCTCTCTCTTTCTGAACCATGCGTTGACTACTATCAAGTCATTTGCTACACAGAAGTTTAAAATGGCCTCTCTTTCTTTAGTCCTGTTGCGCCACTCATGTGGATCCAGGCAGTCCTCACACCCTGTTCTGTCTGTCCAGATATGTGCATTCAGGTCACCCATTATCAACACCAATTCACACTGTCCTGCTTTATCTAGTAGGTCCTGCAACTGCTGTATGAATGCACTATTTTCCTCACTATCACAACCTTGCTGTGGGGCATAGGCTGAGATTATAAATACTGCCCTATCATTATACTGGAGTCCGATTGCCACAAGTCTTGTCACTAATTCTGATGATCTCCCTTACAATCTTCTTTAGCCTCTCTCTCACCACAACTACCACACCATTATTAGTCTGTCCCCCTCCTGAGTAGTAGACTTTGGATCTCAAGCCAATTGGCTTTGTTGCACTGCCCTTCCATCTTGTCTCTTGAACACACATGATGTCCAGCATCCTCCGTATCATCATGTCTTCCACTTCCAAGCAGCACCCTGTCAGTGAATATACAAGTATAGCAATTCTCAGTTCATGTTTCAGTTTGATTGCTTTGATGTCCAGCTTTCCACTCAACAGAGCTATCCCAGGTAACCCAGACTGGGCAACTAGACACCGGCTGGCCAGTAGCTTATTGACCCAGGATTGCTGGGCTTTATGGGGGGCACACACTGGCCAACCGCGGCACATATACCCCTCCCACTGTTAGCATGGGTCCCTGGTGTAGCTCTGAGTAGGCCGGGTCCTGAACCCAGTTATCAATGGTAACTACCCATGCCCAATTTGGCAACATAAATCAACACGACCAAATCGCCTAGAGCCATATTTTACACAGTCGAGTGACTAGCTCTACCACAGTGTGCAGTCTGTGATCCATGTTCTCCTATCTTGAGGATACTGCGCACCACAGTAGATGCCCAAAGCTGTTGGTCTGTACAGCTCTTCCCCCTATAGGGCACCACATAGAGTGTGTGCTGCTGCCCACAGCTCCATTCATTGGTAAGTTTGAGGGGGAAACACTCATCATCATGACCAAATATCACTCTTATACCATGTAAGGAAGTTTTAACTATTTGTATTGTGCCCTCAGATCCTTGTTTGATGAACTACACAATGTTAAATGATCCATAAAAAGTACATAAGATGTCATTAAACAAGGCTGGTTTCTGGGAGTTAAACTGTAACCACAGCCTAACCTATTAAGTAAACATAGAAAAAACAGAATTCAGCAAGTCAGTTCCAACACAAGGGCTCCAACATTCCACGTTTATTTTGAAAACTGTTATAAAACTTGCCAAAAAACAAACTATTTTAAACTATTCAACACTGAATGGTTGAGCGCTTTCATCTTAATGAATTGATGAGCAAGCAAGTTGTAAATCTATTACTTGCTATCCTTGTATATTTTATCCTTTCACCATTCTTAGAGTGTGAGTGGTGGCTATTCTTGCTTGCTATATGGAAGACCAGGTTCAATTCCATGGTGATGGGTGAAGTATTTTTTCAGTTTTAGCTCATTTTTTTTTTATAACTTTATGCTTACAATTAATGAAGGAGTATTGGTAGGTGTGTTTTTTTCATACAACAGCTACTATGGGTTGTTTTTAAAGGTCGTGTGAGTGAAAAATGTTATTGATAGGTCTGCATGACTGACTGACGGTTCTTATGATGTTAATTCATTAAGACTAAAGCGTTCAACAATTAAGTGTTGGATTGATGCCTAGTTGGCAAGTTTTACAACAGTTTTCAAAATAAATGTGGAATTTTGGAGCCCTTGTGTTGGAACTGACTGCTGGATTCTGTTTTTTTCTTAAAATTATTGTGTATTCAAGTGCTCTGTTTTTTTTTTTGGGGGGGGGACTATTAAGTAAACTGCTCAATGGGTTAAGGGTAAGCCAAACAGCAGTAGTGTTAAAGAATAACCCCAGCCTCTCCCCCCTTTGAATTTTTATCCCTGGGTTAATACTTTTCTCTTTGTCACTGAATAGCTACAAAGTGGTTTGCCACTGTTTGATATTCACTATGCTATAACTAATCAGTGTCAGTTATATCAAGCTTTCCTATATACATGAATGTTGGATGTTGTCAAATGCTTTTTTTATAGTCTAGCCATGTTATACTCGGATCCTTCTCTTTTTTTTTTTTTTTTTTTTTACAGCTCTCTTACAGCTTTAATAGCTGATCCCTTGTTCTGTATGACTATCTTTATAACCTTTCTGTTCTTCTGCCATGACTGAATTTTGTTTTCTTTATGACTATAAACTCTGCCTGCATCATTTCCAGTATAGTTTACATATCATTGGAAGACAGGTTATTGGCCTATAGGTCACAGGATCACTTGCAGGTTCACACTTAGGAGGAGTATAGGTGTCTGTTCTGGATTTACATACAAGTAAATCTTTCTCAAGGGTTAAATATTTGTGTAAAGATGTTAATACCTTTATAAAGAAGTTAGGTACTATGCATGGGCCCGAGTTTTTCCAGTTAGGAGCTTTTCAATTTTTGCTCAGTTCCTCTGGCTGTTACTTCATATAATTTCATAACCTTTACATTAGAGCTCCCTACTATTTAATTATCCATTTGGCATCTCTGTTATTTTCAACGGGATCTTCATAAAAACATATCCAAAATGTACCAATTTCTTTTTTTGTAGGCATTACTATTCATTTTGCTTCATTTCCCAATTCTCTATAAAACATTTTTGGGCCATTTTGTACTTTTCCTTTGTATTTATCCACATACCTTCTAAGTTGATAGTCTATTATTGGAAATAGTGTATGATAAATCCTGGTCTGTTTTGAAACTGTGCATAGCTTTTCCTACATCTGTCTTTCTATTCTCATATGAAGTATCTAAATCTTGGAATTCCATACCCAAAAACAAAACCCAATAACACCAACACTTCCAGATTTAAACAACTTCTAAAGGAACACCTTAACCACAACTGGCTTTGCGCTTGTACTAAGCCAGGTTGAAAAAAAAATGTGTCTACTTACCTCTAACACTTCCACACTAGGCCTCTCTCTTCTATTCTACCTCTATCCTACATTATCCAGTCCCCCTTCCTTTTTCGTCTTCTCTTTTTGTACATAGGCTGCATGTCATAACACTTCCAGTATCCCCCTCTCACACTTTCCCTTTGTACTTATCTAATATACGTATTACAGTATACCTATCATGAAACCTCTGTGCTAAATTTAACAACAAGTCTAAAACTTCCACATCAGACCTCCCTCTCTCTCCCATTCTATCGCTATCTTTCTTCACCCAATTCCCCCTCTTCCTTTTTTCCTTTGATTTCTGTACATTATTTTACTTCGCATGACACTTTATCCTTCCTCTCACCCTGTCCTTTTTGTACTTAATGTCATATATGTTTTACTTGTTTATATCTATAATGAGATCTCTACGCCAATTAGACTGTACAGGTACTATTATCAGAATCATGCCTGTCATCTTCTAACCTCTTGCTCTATTGATATTTCTTCTCTGGTCCCCTTCCACTTTACCAACTTTCTCTTCTTTCCTTCCCAAACTGCATATTACTCAACTTAACAATTAATCTGTTATAGTTATTATGCTCCTTGCTATCTGAGCAATTTTTTGTTTCAAGTATGTATTTATCAATCATCTCTATTATGTATTAATTAATCATCTTACATATGCTTGTATTGGTAAACAATGTAACCTTTTTTTCTCCTCTGTGAAGACTCCCCTTTTGAAAAAAAAAATGCTTTCTTGTTAAAAACCCCATGTATAAATTCTTTGTATGGAGCTTTTCTCCCCCGGCCTCCAAAATAGGTCATTGGCCCAGTCAGACATTCCCGGAAAATAAATGTAAATAAAAATAAAATAAATAAAAAAGTATTCTTGATGATCTGTTCCCTTTTTGGAATTCTTCTAAGAGTGATATTTCTTGTCTTAACCACTTTACAGTTTTCTCTACTCTGTTTTCATTGTGGCATTCTACTCATTCGCTTCTTTTCCTTTGTTACTCTACATTTTCATGGTAATACCTTATCTGTTATTAGTTTAGTTGTACAGTAATATAGCTTATTTATTTTACATCACATGAACTTCTGTTAATAGTCATTATTACTGTGTTCATCTGTTTTACCAATCTTCTAACATTTTGGTTCTTATTTACTTTCTGCAATCTGTTTCTTTCATCTATATTAATATGTCTATCCACCTCTATTAAATTAAGCACGTCTTCCCTTAGATAATTTTCTTCTGGACTGACTGCATCATCTTTGCTCTCTATTTCCAGTAAGTCTTCTAAAGAAGGTTCCAGAACATTGTCCTGACACAAACTCTTCAGATGCATCCTGTTTCATTGGTTGTTCCTCCATATGTGGACCCTTTGGCCTATGTTTCAACATTATCTGCATCAGGGTTACCAATGTTGCTAGCTCCTTCCATGCTGTACATCTTTAACTGGTGGAAGTTGGTGTGGGTATCCTACAGAAGGTTCCAGAACATTGCTCCGTGGCATATCCTCTCTAAATGTATCTCACTCCTACTGCTCCTTCACCCGGGAACCCATTGTTCCATCATGTTGTGACACTGCTTGTATTGGCGTTTCTAAACTAAACCCTTCACTCTGCAGATAATGCATCACTCTAGTTTCTATTTGCTTAACGTCTACCTCACTAATCTTCTTTTCTACATTCCTCTTTATGATCTCATTTTTTTGCTTTGTGATTTTTTCATATCTGAGTGACTTTGCCTGCATTTCTCTACAAATATTTTTGAGCTGCATTTTTTTTTTGTTTCAAGCAGTTTGGATTTCACCTTTATATATACTGCACCATATCGGATCTCTCTTTCTCTCCTATGCCCAGATTTCTTTCTTATACCATTCAAAAAGCTTCTCTTTTTTTATATTATTTCTCTGCTTTTTGTTCATTATATTTTTTTCTCTTCCCCTGTTGCTTCTTTTTCCAGGTGACCCATTATTTGTCTATACAATGTTTTTTACTGATCTGTTGTATTAATGAATATAAATTTTGTCTGTAGTTTTTGATTTTTCTTGTCCAAATATTTTTCTTTCCTCTACATTACCTCTTACTAAATATAATCTGTCTGGAAAATTCTGGGCTTCTTCTGTAAAAGTAACAGTACATATTTTTTCCTTATCCTCAACAGTCCACTTTGTCATCATTATGCCTCTTTCTTGGCATGTCTTTTTTTTTACTGCTACTTCCTTCCATCATAGGAGGGTCACCCTTCCCCCTCGGACTGGCCAAACACTGTGGTAAGAATATTTTCCATGTCTTGGAGTATTCTACACTGCTTTTTTTCCCTTACACTACTGTACTGTATCCTTCCCTTATCATTGTTGCAGTATTGGTTACATAAGGGAAATTTTCCAAAGCTTTTGTGGATTATGTGGAAGGAAGAGCAAGTTGTGGAACTGGAATCCAGAACTGCTTCGTAGACAGATATACAGAAACCAGTTCTGATCCTGGAGAAGGCATTCATTTTGTAGTGCTTATAAAAGGTGTGAATGGGAGTCCAAGTAACTGCTTCCAAAATGGATTTAGATTCCAAACCCTTGGAAAAAGCACAAGGAGAAACCATATATTTGGTAGAATGGGCTTTTACCTGGCCTGGAATGGATTTCCCATGGAAGGTGGATTTCCCATGGAAGGAACAACAGAAAACAGATAAGGAAATCCAGCTGGAAAAGGTTTGCTTAGAGACAGTGTAAATCAACTTTTTATCCGGAAAGGAAGTAAAATTTCCTAACAGTTTTAGCTTTATCAGGATTAAAACCTGGGCTATTTATGAACATCTAATAAAAGCAAAATTCTTTCTCCCTTATTTTGAGGATCGTCAAAAACTGGAATGTACAAATAAAATCCACAGAATAAATAAATGAGGAGTATTTAAAAATAAATACTGTTGCTATTCCTCCTGAAGGGAGACTTGCTGTATAGGATCATAGGAAATTACTAGGCTATTGGCCCCAAGGCCCTTACAAGCCTAGCCAAGAATTTCGCCCATGTTCTGACAAGTTGGCACCCCATGCCCCTGTCCAGCAGCGACAGAGGTGGAAACCCAGGGGTGTATATTCTGTTCCCCCATCCAGTTATCCAGGTTGCGCTTAAAAAGGGTTACTCTGTTCGACATGGAGGGGGAGTCTATCCCACAGAAGGGGGAGTCTTTGGGACACAAATCTGTACCCCCAACAAGTACTACTGATGTCACAGACCAGGTTGAGGTCACCCATGTGGGTTACTCGAGTGGAGCTAGACTTGTGGATATGCAAAAGTCCCATCAAGGCGGGGTCTGAGATTGCTTTGTATGCCAGACAGAGGTTACCTCTAAGAAGCCTGTAATGAGACTGAGTAGGGGGACAGGGCTTTTAGCCTATCTGTGTAAGGTAGATGTTTGAGGCCCTGGATTCTTCTGGTGAGGAACCTCTGTGGTCTCTCCAGCTGCTGCATGTGCCTTGTGAAGTACATGCCGAAAGAGGCATTGTACTCAATAATGGGTCTTAAAAGGGAACAATACAGAGATGTTATGACCTCTTTGTCCCTGGATGAGATACCCTTACTAATGAGGTGGGCCACGTCGAAAGCTTTCCATACAACAGAGGCAATATGATGGTCAAGTCAATTTGCTATCAACCTGGTTATCCAAGTCCCTCAAGGCTGACTGCATGCTTAGGACCTTGTCATTAATGTGATAATTTGTGAAGACATCACACTTCCTCAAACGGGATGATAATTCATTTTTTGGCATTCAGTTTGAAGCCATGAGGAAAGGCCATCATGGAAACAGTGTTAAGATGACCGCCTAAAAGTTCCAGATCCTGAGATGAAAGTAAGACAGACTTTTCAACTTTATTGTGCTGCCAAGATGAAAATAGAAAAGGTCCATGGTAAACTTAAGATTTAGAAGAAGCTTGTCTCATGAAGCAGCCTGGAGAATGTCTAGTTAGGTGTGTGTGTGTGTGTGTGTGTGTGTGTGTATATATATATATATATATATATATATATATATATATATATATATACACATACACACACATATATATATATATATATATATATATATATATATATACACACACACACATGTAGACACACACACACACACATATATATATATATATATATATCTGTGTGTATGTACATACATGTGTGTGTCTGTGTATACACACACGCACATATATCATGGAACGTGCATATAGCTATGACTGGGGTTAGTCATTTGATGAATACCCTTGGAGCGGTAGAAATCCCACAGAGCAGAGAGAATTGAAACTGAAATTGTAACTTACAAAATCTCAAGCATTTTTTGTGATCTGGATGGATCGGGATGTGAGGATACACATCTTTTAGGTCCAGGGTGAAGAAGGATCACTGGAAGAGTTTGTAGTGAAAGTATCTTGAATTTTGGAACTGTTAAGAAAGTGGTGAGGACTGATAAATCCAGAAAGAGTCTTTAAGTGCCCTCCATACTCGGGATTAATAAGAGTCTTGAATAAAACCCTTTTTTCTGCTGATGAAACAGAACTAGTTCTATAATTTCCTGAAGGAAGAACTCCTTTAGAATGGGTAAAACCGGAAGTTCTTCGCTTGGATGGCATTTGTAGAATACATGAATGGTTAGGAGTAAATAAACAAGTTAGTTTGTAGCCTTTCTCTATGAAGGTGACATCCCACTGATCTGAAGTTATAAGTCTCCAGACATGAAGGAAATGAGAAATGTTCCTCGATACAAAAAAGAGGGGATAGACAAGGGTGGGGGGACTGAGGTGGAGTCACAAATTGTCTGTTTTCTCTGCAAAGGTCCATTTGAGTCCTTTGAAAGCTGGTTTTGATTTCTCCTGGAACAACAATTTGGAGATTTGTTTTACCTTTTTATTGTAGTATTTCTTAATTTTTGCCAAAAAAAGGGGGGTACAGACTTGGAATAATAACTTCACTAGAATTTAGGGACAGGAGAAAGAAAAACTGCTTAAAATCCTGTATAATTTTATCTTTCCTGCAAATTTTAAAAGGTTTCGGCTGCATCAGGGCCAAATAAGTTTTCTCTCTTCAGAGGGACATCCAAATAACCTGGACTTGACATCTTACAGTAAAGACTGAAATCTCAACCAACAATACTTTTTATACGCACATAGTAGCTGCAGCTCTAAAAGATGCATCTGCAGCATCATAACTGCATTTAATAGACTGTCCAGCCAACTGGGAGGCAGAACATTGAAACTATGGTCTGAGCAAAGCATGTCTGACAATGTGCGTCTCATCCAGAATATATAAATTATGACACCTGATCATATGGGTTTAATAGTTTATGACATGGAAAAAAATTGTAGCAGAAGTGTATACTTTCTTTCCATACTTATTCATAGCCGTACATTCCTTGATAAAATTATAAGGTTGATTAGGAGGCTATATAAAGGATTGGAGGCAAAATTTAAAGTGGGTGGGGTCCACTCTGATAATCTCTGCTTGAGCAGAGGAACCAGGAAAGGGTGTCCTCTCCTTTGTTATTTGCATTATATTTAGAACCACTGGCAAAGAAAATAAGGGACTTAGAAATTCAAGGATATAACTGCCATGGAAGTTAATAAAAGCTGGCTCTATTTGCAGATGACATTATTTTATACCTGAAAAAACTAGAAAAAGACATTACAGTGCTGTGGAACATATTTAGACAGCTTCAAACCTTTTCAGAATACAAAAATTAATGAAGCAAAAGCAATAGCGGTAAATTATGTACCTACATACAAACTGGTTCAGCAATATCCATATTTATGGGGACATGATAAAATATTTAGGAGTATAAATTAAATGATACTGGTGTGGCAGCTAATATATGTGGGAAGAGACTAAACAGAAGATAAAAGAAAAACCGAGAAAATGGAAGCTCTATTATATGGATATTGATAGTAACATACAAGCAGTTAAAATGTTTTTAGTCCCTTTAGTCTTATACACTGGTCAGGCATATTTTTATCAACCAGATGAGAAGTTGTGGATGGCAATTAATAAAAAGCTGAAGGATTTTATCTGTGAGGGGAAGATGACAAGAGTCAATTGTGATAAGCTTATTCTTCCAGTAGAACACGGAGGATTGGGATTACCCATGTTGAAGTGGTGTTTCACAGCAACACAGTTAAGGCTCCTATACATAGCACAAGCAGAAAACTATAATTCAAAGTGGAAAGAGGTGATGACAAGTAACAGGGAAAGACTGGGATTTTGGATGCAGACCTTTAAGGAGAACAATAATCATACAGGATATTATATTACTAAAGTAGAAGAAGGTCTTCTAAGAACTAAGCCAACACGAGAATGGAGAAAGGAGATTCAGGCAATAGGGATGACTGCAATAAGGGATACATACAATAGGCAAGAGGGGGCAAGAATGTATTGGAGAAAATTGGCAAAGGAACCAAGGTACTAGGAGCTAACTAGACAGGGAGAGGTAAGAGAATGGGAAGAAGCCAGTAACTTATTTGGACTACAGGCTAAAGATTGCCTTCCATACCAAGGGTTAATATCTGAGTACAGGCAAACAGAAAGAAATATGGGGATCCTAAAAGAAAGACCAGCACTGGTAGAGGTTTTAGTAGAATCTAGAATAGAAGGAATAATTAGTACAGCATATAAAATATTGCACGATAACCTCCTCTGATTGATTCTTATAGTTAGGAAGGATTGGGAAGAGAGATTAGATAAGCAATTCACAAAGAAACAATGGGGGGATATATATGTTTGTCTCTCAAACATACAACAAAATCTAGAAGATTTTGCATCTTTGCTTACATAGGTATTTTTATACCTCAAGCAGACTTCAAATAATTTTTACTCATGTCAACAAAAAATGTTGGAAATGTGATGGGGCAGAAAGAGGCAACTGTGAATATATTTTTCTGTGAGTGTAATGAGTTGGTAGACTTTAAAGATTCCCTGCAGACTGCTCTGTCTGAGATGTTAGGTGAGCAAGCTGCAGTGATAGGGAAATTATTTTTTTGAGCTGTGATGCAAACTCAGAATTGCCTAGACGTAGTGTAACGTCCCTGCACTCAACCAGTAATCAAGGAGCCTAAATTATCATCACTGACACTGGAGAAGGACGTTTACTTGGCACACAAGTAACATACTCAGTCCAGGAGCTGGGTTTTCCTCTCTCGCTAGGCCCCCAATAAGACTCCCAACTGGCACAGCTGTAGAGTTGAGCCCTCAGCTGAGTGTTCCAACCCAAGTCTTCCGCCACCTTCTCTGTGAAGCCAGTGCTTTGTGTCCCTGCTCCAAGTAGCAGCTGACACACACACACACACACACACACACACACACACACACACACACTTTGAGATTTGATTTTCACACACACCCGCGCCTGGGAAAGGATGGCACAGATATACTCGCTCTGCTAACCTTTGCCCAGACTATAAAGTAGTTGCTGTTAGCAGGCACTCCAAAGCCAGCTACCCAAAGGCACTTATAAGGGTACCCAATTATACTGAGTGAAACTAATACTAATACAAACAGTAATGTTGACAAAACAGCAAAACTTTCGGGAGTGGCCACAGTGTCACCAAATAAATACAAGCACTCTAAGGTTAGAATATTCCCTAAAGGACCAACCAAAATGTAAATTTTAAATATATTTAATAATAAAAGGACATGGCAATACTAAACATCTATTTACAATAAACACCAGAGTTTCATCACAGGAAATATTAAAATAACACAAATTAATAGATTCACACAGATACAGAAAAACAGTACTTGACTAATCTCACTATATTTTCCTGACTGATCTAAAGAATTACTGTTTCCTACTTACTTAAAGCAAGGCAAGATGAAATGAGTGATTGGTCTTGCAAGTTCCAAAAACAGACTGCTCTGAGTCTTCTGTCTCATCTAGTATTAAAACATCATTTATGTGCTGAATTACAGAATAACATCACATACATCTGGTCAACTGACTCTGGTTCCTAAACTACCCCCTTTGCTATAAAGTGGACCAGAATTTAGCACATATAGGGTTACCATACACATACTGAACTTTGCTGAGATGTGTTATAGCATCTGGAAGCTATAAACCTATTTCAACACTTCCATCTTTCCAGGGCAGCAATCAGTTCACTCATAAGGATAATACAGTACGATTCCTATTCCTGGTTTTCACAGACATTTCATGTCTGGCTACAATCAGAACTGTAAGATGCAATCTTCATGGCCGAAACCAGGTAATTTAATCTCAGACTATTTTTCAAAGTTAGCTGGACTGAGATTCTCTTCCAGTATCCTGCTACCATATACTCATTTCATCAGTTACAATACGGTCTGACATACAGGTATATTTCTTTTCTGTCCAGCGCGACCTACTACTGGTACATTTTTAACACAAGCAACTTTGCAAATACGATTTCAACACAAGCATCTGTACAAATCAGTTTGATATACAATGGCATAATTCTTTACAAAACTCCAGCTAGCTATGCTGGCATATGTTACACATTCACTGCCCTACTTCTCCTGGCATAGCTGACAATACCTCACATCATCACACATAGTAAAGCCTTGCTGAGTCTACCTATGATGGTCGACTAAAAAGCAATTACTGGAAAATGGAAATCAAAGTCTAAACCAACTTCATTAGAAGCAGTGAAGACAGTAACAGAGTTAAAACAACTGGAACTGGGATCTTTACAAAAGGGTAGGAGAAAATTACATAGGAAAAAATGGGAACTGTCGGATCAATACATACAGAGGAAGAATGAGGTTTAAAAGAAGACAGGATCTAAATGAACTATGTCATGGTTGACTAACAATAACGGATATATTAAAAGTGATGTACAATGTTTGCAGCTACAGTCATGTTGCATGGTTTGGAATGTATAATGCATGCAATGGAGATTGTGTCACTATGGTTTATTGTTATTTATACAAATGTAACATGGCCTTTGTCATACTTGATAATTTAATAAAGATGCTTCTTGTTTTATAAAAAAAATACTTATTCATAGCCCTGACTGTCTATCATTAGGTAAAGCATCAGAAAATGGAAGCAGCATCATGGGTTTGTCAAATTCTACAGAAATCACTGCTGGGTCTGAAGGAGTTTTGTAAAGTAATTTGTGTGAATTAGGAACCTTATACAATCTATCATTTTTAGGTGCTGCAGGATGGATTTCTGGGTTTAAGGGAGCCATAGCAAAGGTATCCTGTAAAGCCTCAACAGAGCCACCCTCTGAAAATGCTGCATCAATTTAAAAACTGTATCTTAGAAAGAAAGCTCTTCTAAGGGATAATCTGGAGACATAATATCCTCATCCTGAGACAAAACCAGTAGATGAATGGATCTTGGAGGACTATCTGATTTTGAATCTTTCTCTTCAAAACAGAAATCCCTATTGCTTTTATAGGAGAAGGAAGTAGTAGTAGAAGAAAACAGAGGGGGCTTTATGGGCATGATTACCTTAAAAAGACATACCACTCTTTCTGTAGATATCTAGCTCTCTAGGAGAAAAAGTATTAAAAGTAAAAAGTGAATGCGTAATGTTTGCTTGTTTGGTGCCTAGATGCTGATACTAGGAAGGTTCTCATCATTAATCTATCTTTTATTACAGGGAGACCCCCACTACATATCCAACAAAAAGTATCACCTGCATAAAGAAAGCTCTCCTGAAAACTTGTACCCACAAATAATCCACCTGAAGTCAGACCTCAACTGATAAGGTTAAAACTTGTACTTTAATGCTCTGCTATTGCCCTGTAAGCTGCTGACCTGGGTCTAAAGGCACTTGTAGTCTGCCCCCATATTAATTTGGCTCTCTCCTGTCTTTAACTTAGTCAGCTCCTGGCAGTAGTCCTAGCCTGTAATCAATCCCTGGATATTGTATTACTTTCTTCCATTTTCCTCTCCCAGCTCTGTAATTCATACACTGAACCCATAACTTGGAGTTAGATTAGCAAGCTAAGAAAAGCCCTCCAAGTATACCATTTATAATCCACACTCAGTTCATACAACAGAATACAATACAGCTATACTGACATCAGAAATGAAATACTGTCTAAACTTTAGCTTATAATAACACCATATACTTACCAATACCTTAAATAACAATTGGAGATGGTTAAAATTTTGGAAGACTATTGTTTGAGCCCTGCTACGCTTCCCTCCCTGCCCCCAAATTCCACCCGCCCCCAGTATCTCTACATTTATAGGTACTTAACCACACCCCCTACTCAACTATCCTATCAGCCATTACTTCTACTCCCTTTCCTACCTGTTCTTTTAGCCTATCACTTCTCTCTATATACTCTCCCCTCCCACTCTGACACCTCATACTGGGAGTAACTCCTTCTACTTTAGTGTCTGTCCAATAATTACCATTATGTTCCACTACTATATACTACCCATTCTATTAATCACCTATGTACTCACCAAGTACGAAAACCAGATGCTTACAGATCATCAATATCCTAAAGGGCATACTTCCTCCCCAACTATAAAGCATCACACTTTCAACCATATATATGACAAAGGAAACAACTCAAGCCATTATAAACTCCTCCAGCCCACCAACCCCATGCACACTAACTCCAAACCTAGACAATACTATAAACTCCTATATAAACTATTGAGGCTTATAGTTAAATACAGACCAAGTATCATACTCAGTGGAGACATTCACCCAACCCAGGCCCTTCCACCTCTGATATACACAGCCCCACTAACTGCAACCTAAGCCAACCACCTAGAATCAATAAACCAGCTAACTCTCTTCTGACCTGTCATCTCAATATTAGGAGTATTAATAACAAGGTACATGAACTACATTCTCTCCTGGCTGTCCACTCTCCTGAGATACTCTGTCTAACTGAGACCTGGCTAAAGCCTAACACTACTGACAATGAGGTGTTACCTCCTGGCTATAATATACACAGGCTAGATCGTATATCCAGGAAAGGGGGTGGGGTAGCCATACTGTATAAATCTGAGTTGAACCTGACCACAGATGTAAACCAACCACCTCAGATTAACAACTCCGAGATTCTTGCCACTAAACTGCAGCTTTACAAAAGTAAATGCATTTACATCATTTGCATGTATATCCCCCCAGGCAATAACATAGCCACACTGGAAGAAACTCTTCACTGGCTGTCCTGTCATTACCCTCAAGAAACCCTACTGCTGGGAGACCTTAATATAAATTGGGGAATATGTTCCTCTGAATCCCCCTCTACCCACATCAATCTGCATGCTTTCACACTAACTATAACTTCCCCTACCAGGCTAGGTAAACCCAACCACAAAGAAAGTATACTTGATTGGGTGCTTGTAAATAGTAATCCCCAACTTTACACTGTGGGGACCTTTCCCAACGGTCTAAGTGATCATCTCCTCACTTATGTAGTTAAGCAAAAAGTTATTAACTCACAACCACCCATACTCAGGAAAGTCAGGCACATAAAACACTTTGATCAGGCAAAATTCCACAGGAACTTACCTCCTGCAACTGGTCTGTACTAAAACACCTACCCCTAGAGGAGGCTGTACTTTATTTTAACAATAAATTTCTAGAAATCCTTAATCTGCATGCACCTGTCCGCTCCAAGTGAACAAAAGCAGCTACAGCACCATGGCTTACCAAAGAGTCCAGGCAAAAAATCCATATTAGAAACAAATTATGGGCTCATTGGCGGTTCACTAAAGACACCCTAGACCATGTTAAGTACAGACAAGTCAGAAATGACACCAAAAAAGCAATTCTAAATGACAAAAAACAATATTACTGCAAAATCCATACTGAAAACCAAAACAATCCTCAAAAGTTTTGGGCTAGTCTAAATAACCTACTCCACCCAGGAAAAACATCCACTCCCATTCCCCACTGGTTTCACTGACAAATCTCCTAAAGATGTCTCAAGACAATTTCAACCGCTTCTTTACTGAAACAATTCAAACCCTAGCTAGCCAACTTCCTCCTAGCTCCCCCAGGCCTGACAATACCACCCCTTTAGATAGACTCTCACTTAGCTTCCAACCAGTTCCCACTTCACTCATCCGCACCCTTGTCAAAAAACTAAAACCCACCACTCTATCTGCTGACCAACTACCCGCTGAATACCTTCAAAAATCAGCAGATGCTATAACTTATCCACTATCAATATTAATTAACCGTACCATAGCAGAAGCAAAAATTCCCACCATTTGGAAAACATCCTATATTATCCCACTACATAAAGGAGGCTCCTCCACTGAATTCTCCAGTTATAGACCCATAGCTATACTTTCACCACTTGCAAAAATATTGGATAAATGTATACACAAACAACTCATGCACCACCTAATCCAAAATCACCTCATGTCTGATACCCAACACGGCTTTCGACCTTACCACAGTACTACCTCAGCACTACTTGCCTTTACCAATACAATAAACAACAACCGCAATAATAATCGCATCTCCTCATCCCTCTTCTTGGATCTCTCCAAGGCATTTTACATGGTAAATCACCAACTTTTGTTACACACTATGCAAACATTCAATCTAGACTTTAATGCCCTATTATGGTTCAATTCCTACCTGACTGGGAGGCAGCAGGCTGTTCTCTGGCAGAACAAGCTTTCTATACTACTACCAGACACCCTTGGAGTACCACAAGGTTCCATATTAGGGCCCCTACTGTTTTCAATTTTCATTAATGACTTATATACTGTCATCCCAAACGTCAGCTATATCCAATACACTGATGACTCCACTCTGGTATGCTCAGCCACATCTCCCACAGATATGAAGAATGCTACCCAGTCCACCTTTAATATTGTACAAAACTGGCTCACTAGTCAACGACTATTATTAAATCCCAAAAAAACTAAAATGCTGCTATTCACACCTACAAAGGTCTGCAACTTTCCCTTTCACCATTAACGCAAAATATGGTACTGTTATCTCCCCAGACCCCTCTACAAAACTGCTCGGTGTCATTGTTGTCAATAACCTAAAATTTGAACTTCATGTTAATCAAATAACAAAGAACACCAATAAAACAACTTGGTTCATTGTATAGAATTAAAACCTTTCTAACCCCTCCAGCTAAAATTGTCATTGCCCGCTGTCACCTGATTTCAACACTTACATATGCTTCCCCCCTTCTGTCTAATCTAAACAAGTCACTACTTAACAGACTGTCTACCTGTAACAATCACATTGCCAGATTTGTCACTGGCCAGCCATGCAGAACCCACCATTGCATTAACCTCAAACAGCTTGGGTGGCTAGAATTCCCAAGTCTTATACAATATAACCTTCTGATCATAGCTAACAAGATTCTCTATAGTCCAGATAACACACCGGCTCTTAGAAATAGTATCACCGCCCAAATTAATCAGAGACTGCTTCGATCCTCTAATAAACTTCAAATTCTTACAATCAAAACCAACAACGCAGCAGGAGTATCTCTCTTGGCAAACTCTGCAGGTAGAACATGGAATCAACTCGCAGCTGATATTACTATGCTCTCCTCCCCATGTGAATTAAAGACCAAACTCAAACAACATCTGGCACAAAACTGGCTCTGTCACTGTAACAAACCTGGCTAGCCAGCTTTAATAAATGTACAAAAATGTACAAAAATCTACTAGATGTCAATGCTAATGTGTTTTCATTTCTCCTCACTAGAACTACTGCTTACAAATGTCATGTAACTGTCTACTTTTGAATGTCAAAATATTAACTGTAATTGCTTACTTGTATTTGTCTGCATTGCTACGTTCACACCTTTGTTTGTGTTTCTGTTATATTGTCCTTATTGCTATGTTTTATTATGTATACTCTGGAGCTTTTCTCCCCGGGCCTCCGCTGAAAATGGACATGTATCCAGTCGGACTATCCCGGTCAACAAATGTAAAATAAATAAATAAATAAAAGTATCAGCACTGATGTAACGGGGAGAATCAGACTGCTGACATACCTCAATAAGGGTACCAGGAACAACTTCTCCACTAAAAGTTGAGATATGCCCTCAAGTTCCTCAGAAATGATAAGTCATGGTTCCCCCTTAATGGTCAAACCAGCTGTCTGACCAGTTGAGCAGGATGGGCCCTGATGCTGTGCCTTATTGTCCTCAAACAGGCCATGACAATGGCAGCAGCAGAAAGCATGAGGCAGTCTAATGGCTCATCAAGCATCACAACAGACAATCACAACAGACATTCAGGTCCGACTGAACAACATAACCTTTGGGGTTCAAATTCTTTAAGCTTGTTTATTGGCTGCTGAGGGACATCTGACTCAGAAAACTTGCAGGTCATCCCACCCCGTCTGAGCTCCCTGCATCTCTGGTTTTCTGGGTACATTTTAAGGGAAGATAAGCAATGCCTCATGGTTTTAGGAACAAAATCTTGATGACTGGAGCACTGCTTACAGCTGTGACTGGGTCCCAAACAGAATAAACATGAATGTTAGGGCATCTCCCTCCCGAAGTCACATTTATCCATCCTAGTTGACAAGAAAAAAAAAAAACTACTTAATCCCAAAATGAAGGTAACAGGAAGGTCCCAAACATGGATCCTTATTTGCCCACATGCAAAGGAAACCAGCAGAGGCCATATGACTGACTAAAGTGAAAAAAGAAGAAAGTAATGTTTCATCTGAGTTGTTGCTTTTCATTTGTCTTCAATCTGTTGGCACACGGACCAAGGACTGATCTGACTCGGCCACATTTTCCAGCATCAGATCCGAGTTTCAAGCTCCTCCCCTACCCATAATTCCCCTATCTCCCTCTTCTCCTTAGATCGAGTTTGCTGCCAACCATAGCACCCCAAGCTGACTCAAGGTCTTACTCCTGTACAAAATTTTTAACAGATATCTTAACAAGCACAAGTAATACCAACTTAAAGGCTATGTCTCGTCTGGCCAGTCCACCACATAGCCCACATCAGGCAGGGGGAAGGAGGGAGGGACGGTTGAAGACAAATGAAGAGCAACAACTCAGATGGAACATTATGGTGAGTACATAACTTCTTTATCTGAAGTTGTTGTCTTCATTTGCTCTTCAACTTGTGGGACAGAGTCCCCAGCTACCACACACCTGGGAGGTCCCCCATGGAAGGATATTCCAGAGTACGGTGGAGCAAAAAGATGCCCTGCTTCTGGACAGAAGATCCAACTTATACTCACAGATGAAAATATGCAAAGATGCATAAGTACCACAGAGCAAATGTCATCCAATGAAACTGAATCAGAAGGCAGCTGAAGTAGCCATAAATCTAGTAGACTGCACCTTGACATGACCTAGTGGAGATAAACCTTTAGCTGAATACGTCAGAACTATACACTGAAGAGATCCAACGAGCAATGGTGACCTTCAATACTGGTTTCGCTAAAAAGGGCTTTGTGTAGGAAACTAAGTTGATCAGGCTTACGAAAGGATTTTGTTCTATACAAGTAAAAATTGAATTGCCTATGGACGTCCAACAAGTGCAACTTGTACTCTCGCTTATTCTGAAAATTCACAAAGAAAACAGGGAGATTGATTACTTGATTAATGTTTGATTCCGAAGCTACTTTTGGAAGGAAAGATGGATTAGTGCGCAATGATGCCCTATCTTTATGGAAGACCATACAAGAAGGCTTCATCTTTAAGGCTTGGAGCTCCGACACTCTTGGGCTGAAGTAATGGCAATTGAGGCTTTTTTTCAAGACAAGAACTACAGATCCACCAAAGCTGCAGGATCAAAGAGGAAAGAAACTAAGGCTTGAAGGACCAGCGTAAGATCCTAAGGTGGTGTTGGGTCCTTGATCGGAGGCCTAAGTACAAAGGTACCTTTAAAAAAGGCTTTACAAAGCTTAGAAGAAGCTAGGGAAGCTGAATTTTCTTCAACATTGGTGTTAGATACAGCTGCCTGGTGGACCTTAACTGTAGAAAAACTGGCACCTTGTTGAAAAATACTTGCCAGAAACTCTAAGATAGCCAGAACTGGGGCAGTAAAAGGATGCAAGTCACGCTGAGATGCCCAAATAGTAAACCGTTTCCACTTACCAGAGTAAACCTTCCTAGTGGAAGATTTATGAGCCATAACCAATATCTTCTTAACCAGGGAAGATAGCCCGGGAGTCCTAACCTTCATGGGAACTGGAGCAGCCAAGTGGTAAGCTTCAGACCAGCCAGATCTGGTTCTGGAATCCCTGAGGGATGAGAGATTAGATGTGGAGGCAGATCTAATGTCCAGGGAGGACACACTACATGAGGCCACAGAGAAGGGAACCATACTTGGTGAGGCCAGAATAGGGCAATGAGGATGACTGAGCTCCCCAGCCGTTGAGCTTTCTGAAGGACTTTCGGAATAAGGGGAAGCAGAGGATAAGCATACAGAAGACCGGAGGGCCAAGCATGAACCAGAACATCTCTGGGGACTTCCCCCAGTGGGGGGGTTCAGAGGGAAAAACTCACTGAACTTTGTGCTGGAAGGAGAGACAAAGAGATTGCAGCAAGGCTGACCCCACTTTAGGAAGATCTGCTTTGCTACTGAAGGATTCATGTTGGAACTCCCCAGAATGTGCATTGCCACCAGAAAACGGCTGGTGGAGATTGCCCACTACCACACTCTCATGGCTTAGCGACACAGGGGATAACACCTGGTCCAACTACCACACTCTCATGGCTTAGCGACACAGGGGATAACACCTGGTCCCCCTGTTTGTTGATGTACCAGACTACACACATGTTTTCTGTCTAGATGGCAATCGTCCCTAGAGGAAGATGAGCATGAAGTGCTTGAAACACCAAGAGCACTGCCCTCATCTTCAGGATGTTGATATGCAACTGGGTCTCCAGGGAAGATCACGTGCCTTGGACTGTCCTTCCCAAGCAATGTTCCTTTACACTCGAGTAGGGAGGCATCTGTGGTCACCATGGTCAGTGGGGCAGGAAGAATAAATGGACGACCCTAATGAAGATCCTGGGATTGAACCCAACAGAGAAGATAATCTCTGCATGCTCGAGAAAGGCGGACAGGATGGGGCAACGATAGATCTAGTAATGACCATTGGATCGCAAGAGTCAACTGGAGCATCCGTGTGTCCAATCGGGCCATGGGCACGAGGGTGATCATGGCCATCATGGACCCCAATGCCTGTAAGACAGATTCCACTGATGGCGGCTCAGCTTGAAGGATACACAAGACATGATGTTTGAGGGATTGAAGTCTGTCTGGGGTTAGAAAAACTTTAATCTGCATGATGTCTAATGAAGCTCCAATAAAATCCAGAATTTGAACTGGGTTCAACTAGGACTTGTTGAGATTTATGGAGATGCCCAACTGGTGAGCAGTCTGGAGAAGGAGATCC
The DNA here is from genome assembly GCF_019279795.1 of Protopterus annectens. Taxonomy (NCBI): domain Eukaryota; kingdom Metazoa; phylum Chordata; order Ceratodontiformes; family Protopteridae; genus Protopterus; species Protopterus annectens. The sequence continues at coordinate 205,470,810 of NC_056749.1, forward strand.
CTGGCTTGGCAGAGTTGATGCCTGGAGGGAGCAGAAAGGAACCAATTGTCCAGGTAGGGAAAGACCTGTAAGCCCTGCAGCTGCAGGCGAGCTGCTACCACCACCATCACTTTGGTGAACACCCTGGGAGCTGTGGTGAAACCAAAGGGTAGCGCTCTGAACTGGTGATGATTGGCACCCAGCCAGAAGCGGAGGAACCTCCGAGTGCACCTGTCCATTTTGATGTGATCGTATGCCCCCTGGTGGTCTACCGAGCACATCCAGTTGTTTGTCCTGCAGGAAAAAACACGATAGATTGGAGAGTGACCATCTGGAATTTCATTTTGGCAACTGATAGTTTTAGGGTTGAAAGATCCAGGATGGGTCTCAAGTCCTCCGTCTTCTTTGGCACTAAAAGGAATCTGGAATAGATGCCTAATCCGGACTGGTCTGGGGGGACGGGCTGGATGACTTGCTTTTCGAGCAGCTTGGAAATTTCCACTGCTGTCTCCTCCCTTTGCGCATGTGGAATGTCCGGGACGTGCTTAGGAAGAAGAGGCATCTGAATGAAGGGGAATGAATATCATCTGGATATGATTTGCAATACCCAACAATCATCTGTGATGGACTTCCAGGCTGTTGGGTGTAGCAAAAGGTGTTCCCCGACTGCCTCTAGAGAAGAACAGCCGGGCAACCCATCAGGGCTGCTGCACAGGTCTGTCTGGAAAGTAATACCGGGACCTCTGATTCCTTGGACCCCCTCTGCCACAAGAGCATCTATCAAATCCTCCTCCGCCTCTGGAGACGGCGAGTCCTGAGCATCCTGGGAGTAACTCTGAGACTTCCAGAACCACATCTTCTTCATCCCTCGCCGATTCCTGAAAAAGATTCGTTGAGGGGTTGGGAAGCGTATTCCAATGCAGAGTCTTCCAGAGTCCTTCTCGCTCTGGACCAGTGTGTCACATACAGTCTTCCCAAAAAGTAGTACGAGGCATTCATAAAAGACGCCTTAAAGGGCTCTGAAAAGGCACAAAGTTGGAGTCAGGCACGACACTTAATGGCAACGCCTGCTCTGACAGCTCTTGCAGAGCCTTCAGTAGCATGGGATAGGAGCCACATAGAGTTGATAGAGATAAGGGTGGCCATCCAGGAGGAAAACACCTTCTCCTCTGCTGACATAGACCTTGGGGCAGACTCAGCGACCTGTCTGACCAGATCTCGCTGCAGCCTGAAAATGTGAGCCATATAGTTCAGCGCACGTACCAAGAACGTAGCTGAAGTGTAAACCCGCTCCCCTTAATGGTCCCTGCTCCTAGACTCTCGGTCTGGTGGATGGACTGTGGAGGTCTCCTGCAAGAGCTCCTTCTTGGTGGCTGCCGCCGCCACCACCATGGCGTCGATGGGGATTCATTCAACCACTGCATTCTGTCAGACAGGCACTGAGGATCTTGACAGGGCATTTGGGGATGGGCTCCACTGTATCGGACTCCTTCCATGCCCGAGATGTAATAAGATCCATCAGGGGATCCATGGGAGGGGTTACACCCAGGATGTTAAGGGTCCTGCACCAAAAGCCTCCAGGAACACTCATCAGGTTTGGGCTTTGGAACAGACCACCCCCCATACTGGTGAAGGATCTCCATGATGGGGACTTTGGGGGTGACCGGGGGGAACCCTCCAACAAGTGTCCTCCGTGACAGACTCTAGTGGGGAGTCTAAGTGCCTCCTTTTGCACACGTTTTTGAGGAACCTCCTCGGGGGGGTCTTTGGGGAAGACTCAAAAACTTCAGACTGCTCCTGTGGGGGCTCCCTGGGGCGAAGAGGCAGTATGCTGTCCCTGAAGGGGCAGTTAGGCTGAATCCAGGCCAGACACAGAAGGAGCCAGGACGGACTCAGAGGACGAGAGCATCAAGGGTCTCAATGGAACCAAGAGGACCCTCTCCACCATGTCAAAGGCAGAAGGAGAATGAACCCCTGGGGCTGGGACCACGATCGGGTCCATAATCCTCTGAGTCAACGAGGGAGCCGGAGTTGAACTTCCAGGTGCCGAGACTCCGAGTAGAAGGCCCGGATCCAAAAATCTCGGTGCCAATACCACCCCCTAGGATTTGGAGCCGAGGCTACGTCTCCAACAGCTGGACAGCTCCAAGCTCGTCAGAACCGATTCGCAGAGGGCAATGGTCAGCGTTGAGGTACCGGATACCGTCGGAGCTGACCCCTCGATGTTGAGAGCCCTCTGACCCAAAGACTCCAAAACTGGGGTCGGACTGGAGAAGGAGTGATCGGGATGAACGTAGACTGCTTGCCCCCAGCCCTGGAGGGGGAGAGGGCAGGCAAGACTCCCATCTATATCTGCATGCGGATGAATCTTCACATCATCCTATCCACCTTGGCTTCAGAGAAGCTGCAGGTAGATCTGGGGGATGAGGCCACCGACACTGGCCTAGACAGGTGATGAGGTGAAGCAACACCAGGGAATGGCTCTCTAAGGCACCTCTGGCTCTGGGGAGAAGCAAGGAGAATGGAGCTGGGGGGAACTTGAGCTAGGAGAGATTTCATTGGTGGCTCGACTGAGGAGGAGCAGTCGGGGGTCCGCATCCTAGGCCTATCCCGGTGCTTGCGCTTCTCTCCGTCCCTGTTCCTTTTGGCGGGAGGTTACTTCCCAGAGGCAGGGGCAGAGACAGTAGCAGAAGCAGTCGAAGAGGAAGCTTGGGCCTCCGTAGTAGGTGGAGGAAGGAGGCCATTAAGGATCAGTTTATTCCTCCTGTCTATCAATGCACAGGGATTGAACCCCAAGCAGATCAAACAAAAGGAATTAAGGTGCGGGACCCCTAAGTAACCTGCGTACAGGTCTTAATATAATAGTACCTCTCAGACCGGTTCTAAAATCTAGAAGAAACCTACAAAATATTAATACATGATTCCAGTACTTTAACATTGAACTACATTATAGGAGACAAATCTCCACTTTGAACATTTTTGTCCTGTGCCTTTAAGAACACTAAGACAATCAGCTACCAGCTCTTGATTGTGTTTCCTTTACAAACAGGAAGAGCTAACCACATTTTTATACGATCTGAAGAAGGCATCTGCCGAAAGCGCTCATTGTTTGGGCAATTTCATCTTTTCAACTTTTTACGCTCCAGTGAAGTATATGTTTTTGTCAGCTTTGCTTACAAAGCAGCTATTATCTGTGCTATTAACTGTGCTTTAACAACTTGAAGCCTAAAGTTGTGGATGTTAATCACTAGGCTAATTATTTCAGTGTAGCTTGCATTTTGTCAGCTTCTCTTTTTAAACTCTCAATAAATTTGAGTTTTAACAGCCTGAAGTTTGAAGCTGTGGATGACAACTGCTTGGATACTCAACTATTTTCAGTTCATCATATTCTAGTGAAGTTTACACCCTGTCAGCTTCACTTTTTAAGCGATTAATAAATTGTGTTTTAACAGTCTGAAGCCTGAAGCTGTGGACAACACCTAAGGTCTTTTTTCTTTGTTCATTTTGCCTACCCTCGGTGTCTTTAGTAGTGGTGAGGAGAATTTATTTCTTGTTACGTACAGTCTGGCCATCCACGGGGAAAGGCTTATGGCCGCACCTTGTGCACTTCCTGAATCCTGGTTTGGGTGTCTCTGCCATAGCAGCGGAGAGAAAAAACCCACCAGCACTCACACACACACATACACACACACAGACACACACTCTTCTCTCTCTCCAAGAGAAAGACAGAAAGGGAGAGATGAGAATATTTTTTTTTTTGTAATATAGACAGACGCCTGAGTGCAAGAAAATAGGGGAAGGTGTGGAATAGAAAAGAAAATAGAAGAGGTGAAGGATAGAATTATAAATTCAAGTCACTTACCCAAAAAAGCCTGGAGCAGTGGACCACGGTGCTAGCTATGAATGCGGCAAATGAGATCTGAGGGTAAGAGGGAGACAGGGGCATTGTGGGTAGGGGAGGAGCTTGGAGCTCAGATCCAATGCTAGAAAATGCAGCTGAGTCGGATCTATCCCAGATCTGTGTACCCACAGGTTGAAGAGCAAATGAAGACAACAACTTCAGATGTAATGTTTTACTATTTGGACTGGTGGCAAGAAAGTTCTGAGAATATCTGCACCCATGCTTCCCTTATGAAACTCTTATTCTTGTGCATGGGGCTTATTCATGAACATGGGGGCCTATGTGAGATGTATGGCATGAGAGGAAAGTGTCCAAGCTTTGGTATACTGTCTGAACGTATAATATTCGTGGCCAGATACCTCTCACATACAATCAATACTGCAACAGTGATCGAGGAAGAACATCAAAGTTTTATTGTTAGTTGACTACAGTCTTTATGAAACACTGATGAATGCAACATTTTTCAAGTGGCTCTGTCATCCACATCTGTTGTTCTCTGTATGAAATGCACAATCTTTCAAATGCTCGAGTTTTCACTTTGAGGGACAAAAGTTGTGACTTACTTCATTATAGTTAGCTACACATGAAAGGAATCTAAATACTGTGCTTGAATGTCATCTGCCATTCATTCTCTGGCTACTGTGGGACATTCTTTCGGCTTAGTATTCATTTTAATTAATTCTCCAAATTCTAAATTCAAAGTGACTGGACTGCTCCTTAGGACAATGCTACGGTAAGACCCTCTGCATATGAGCAATGTGTCTTTCGCCACTGCAACTTGAAGACTTCCTTAGCTCAATGTGTCTAGCTTTTTGCTGCTTTTCACTTTTTTCCTTTTAGAGTTTACTATTCTGATACAAGGCATGCACGTGATACTCTTACAAACTCAAATGCTTTGTCAAATAGCATTAGCAACAGCTATAACTTTGGAAACCATCTACTTGTAGTAAAGTGCATTCCCTTTCCTACTACTGCATTGTAGAAATCGTGCCCACCATCCTCAAAGGATTTTTCCATAAGCTCCTAATACTAGCACATGGGGCAGAAACAGCAATATAACGTTTGCTCTGCTGGATCCATAGCAAGTGAATGCTTCAACACACCCTCGATGTCTAGCTAGAGTGCACTCCTTGACTTCCAGAGTCCCATGTCTCAAAAACTACAGTAAAGACCTTCCTTCAGGTGGAGCAAATGTAAAAGGATCCTACAACCCCCCCCCCCCGACCCCCAAGATTGTAAAACTAGCACTGGGAATACAGCTTCATCTATTCCTGGCTCCAGCTCCTGGGCTGCAAATCAACCCTGGGTCATAGTGAGGGCTCTATCCATGGAACTGGACCTAAGAGCAGACTTTGACCACAGCAAAGAACAGTGTGTGAAGCAGCTCAATGGAGAAGTGAAGGCATATCTCAGTTCTGAAAACAGTGCCAATTTGGCAACTAAAAGCCCTTTCCATCATGAAGCCAGGAAGATGAGACTGTTATGTACCAACTAAACCAGTGCAACTGATTAATGGAATATCAGATCCGGTGTTGCACCCTCAGCTTCCATACTCTCAAAGAAAGAAAATAATGAGTGCAGCAGGGGCAAAAATCAAAACTGTCTTCCAAAACTCAGTGGGACTGAGGTGGTGGAATCTGAAAAGGGGTTAGAAAAAAAATCACCACATCGTTGAGCCTGAAGCTCCAGGATCATTTCAAAAGGTGATACTTCTAGGGAGTTTAGCTAAAGGATGAACTTCATTTGCAGTAACTCCAGCTGTGATGATGATAGGCATTTATATCCCACATAAAGTTCAAGTTCCCTGAAGGGGAGGGGTTCTTTAAAGATAAAAAGAAGCAAAACTCCTCCAAAATGGACTCCAGCCCTGCATTTCACTGGGAATAGCAGACAGACCACTATCCAAGAACAATAAGTTATTGAGCAAACGGGCATCCAAAAATATCAAAAATGTGACATCACTCCATGCAAACAAACAAATGTTTCCACTTGGAAGGCCAAATGAAGTCTTCCTTTCTTAAAGTCTCAGAATAGATTAAGAGAAAAATACCACAAGGACCTTGAGGTGCAGTTGGTTGTCAACCCAGAAATGGGGAGACAACTCTGGTCAAAACTTTTTTTTCTGAACTATCAAATGACTGAAGCCCATATCCGTGGTCTATGTGACCAACAAGAAAGACCACAAGGAAGCCTAATCATCAAACCTAAACTTTTTGATGCAATATGACATCACTGAGACTAATAAAGTAAATCAGCACTCTGGGCCACAAAATGGAGAACATATGCATATCAGCAGCACTATCTATTGGCTACCTACTGACCAATCAGAGCTGTGATATTCCTGGTGGCTAAAGTGTTCTCTGTAGAGTTACTCCTGAAAAATCAGTCCAGGCTCCATAGCTGAAACTCCAGTTGAAGACTGGAGGAAAGGTTTTGAATGAATACTAGCATACTGCTATATAAAACAATGAAAATAATGTAAGAGTGAAATCTGAGACCATAGCAAAATATCAAAACAAACCACCACTGCCTGCAAGAGGAATGACATCATGGTCCTTTTTACTGATAAAGTACCACACTATGGACTGTGTGCCAAATAGAAATACAGTAAGCCCTGAAAGAGGATAGACTCCATGGCTAAAAGGGTCAGGAGCCCTGTGCTCAGTTCCATTAGGTCATCAGATGTAGGGCTACTGCCCATATCTAAAAGAGGGCCTAAGCAGGCTACCCCTCCAAAATGCATCAACAGCAAAAGGGAGGCTACGAAAGGAGAAAGCCAACCCAAGCTTAAGTGCTGGGATTGCCCACCAATCTCGGGTTCCGAGACCAAGACTGATAACAGTCAATTTTTATATGTGTGTAGGATCTCCAACCCTAAACTTCTCCAAGTCAACAACAAAACCATTTATAGGCATGCCATAGTGCCATGAAGAATGGGGCTATATTATTTCCCCAAAGATGGGGATCATATTCAGTCTTGGGCTTTAAGCATCTATACCTAGGCTACCAAATAAAGGGCTTCTAGGACATTTTCAAGAGCAAGAGAAACCAGGAAAGGTACAACACAGTTCCATAAGGTAAAAAACAAATCAGGAACCAAACAGTAGCCATGAAGACTGTTGCAGCATATGGACTAAGACTTTGGCAGGGGGATGCCCCATGAGACAATACCCTCTGAAGTCCCCAACCAGGTCTATCAGATGTTGGTCACCCAAAAGAGGAGGACACAAGGATTCCACTCCCTCTAAGCTTCTGCTACTATGGCCAAAATATTGGCATGTTCTAAGGGCAACCCCAGCTAAGACTGATGCCCAACTACAGTAAATCAGAAGAAACCCTAGTGAAGACCCCAATACTAAGATGCAAAAATATCCTTTGAATAAATCATGTTACAGGCCTCAATAATGGAAAAGAGGAATGGGACCACAAAACATCTAGCAACAGAGAGAAAAGACAATTCCAGGAGCCAGACAGAAATAGCCACCCTATTCTAGAGAACAAAGGGAAGAGTGTAAAGGCGATCAGCACCCCCCTCATTAAAACAGGTCATCCCATTTCAAGAAAGGCAGAATTTGGGCTTACTCCAACAGTTTCATTGGAGTAGAACCACCTGCTATGACTAAAAGGTGAAAGAATGAAGACCAAGACAGACAGCGTGATTGACAGTGGCTAGTTAGCAAACAAAATGACAGCCTCCCTGGCTGGGGTGAATCAGAAAAGCTGCTTTTCCCCAAAAAATCTGAAAGAGACAATCCATGTAAGGGCTTGCAATTAGCCCAGAGAGGAGACAGAACAACCAAGGATGCTTGGAATTGCTCTCAATGCAATAATGAGACATCCTCCTCTACTTGGAAGAAGAACAGGGGACTGAAAATGAAGATAAATTACTTCTTTAATGAGAAGGCCTACTACTTAAGAATGACCTCAATTAGAGCATGACAGATCTTGCCAAAGAGCATTCCCACCTTGAAGGGGGAGTCCTGAATAAAACAGTTGATCAAATTTCCTTTAAGGATGACCTCAGCCATGTCATTCTGCACATGCATGTAGCAACAGATGCAATCCTAGCCACACCATCATTATTATCTATATTACAAAGGGTTACCTGGGAACAGACTTGAACAGTTATACACAAGATCTCAAAATATATCAATTCTTTGTCAGACTCTAAGATTTTTTAAAGCTGTTTCAGCACCAATTCCATCAGGAAGAGTTAAGATATGGACAGAGATGCATAGCTGAAACTGCAGACACAGAGACAACTCATAAGTCAGCTCTAGATTGCATGGACAATAAAGCAGTCCATCTAGCTGGGGGAATGTATGGGATGATTAGCCTTTTGTGGGCTAGTAGTGGCATACAGATGCATTTTGGCTTCCGAGATAACATTCTTAAAAGGCTGGCTCTTAGGAGAAGATGAGCAGAGGGTGCAAGGACACCTTTCCCTAGTGGGCACCAAAACAGGCTATAGCAAACAGGACCACCTGATCTCTAAGGAATCCCTAAACAAGAGGACATATCAATGGAGGGAAGTGTGTGGAACAAGAAGGAATATAATACCTGCTCTCTTAAGAAGAAGACTCTTACTGCAGTCTGGTTAGCAAAGAGAGCCCCTGTCTTTTTTCCAACACCCCCAGACAAGGAACTGAACACATACTTGGGTCAATGTGATCACAGGTGCAATGCAGATTACTGGGCTAATGGCCCAAGAGCCTGTACAAGCCTCGCTATATTTATCCCTATTTTCACAATTATCAACAGCTAGGTGAACAAAGTTCATAGTGATACGAGTCTATGCTAAGGTATCTAATACCAAATGCCTCTGTCCATGAGGGAGATAGGTGCCACCCCAGGAGTGAATTTACAATTACCCATCCATTGACCTAGCTGTACTTAAAGAGGGTAAGGGAAGAGCTTTGCTTCATGTAAATGGGAAGCTTGTTACAGAGGAGTAGTAGTCTCAGAGAGATATCTATTGCTCCAGCATGATTTGTTCATGTCAGAGGCTAGGTTAAGATCCCTGAAACGAGTGACCCCTCGTGCAGTTTGATTTATGAACATTTCCATCGTTTGACCCTTAGTAGCCTGTAGGGGACCGAATACAGTGGTAAGGTCTTCAATCTTTCTGAGAAGAACTTGTTTTTTATACTCTGTATCTTCCTGGTAAGAAAACCTCTAGGGTTGTTGCAGATGTCTGGTGAGGTACATGCAAAAGGGTGCATTGTACTCAATTATTGATCTGATGAGGACTGTGTACAATGGAATTATAATGTTCCTTGATCTGGATGCCATGCCCTTACTTATGAGATGTGCAATACAGAAGGACTTCCTCACCACTGTGGATATGTGGTGGTCAAAGTTAAGTTCAGATTACTATCAACCCCAGTACCCAAGCTCGCTTACCAATGGGTCTACTCTTGGGGTGGGGGTGGGGGGTGGACTGCTGTCTATATTGTAATTAGCTGGGGTATTAGCTTTCCCAAAGGGAATAATTATGCATTTTTTGCATTAGTTTCAATTTATGGCTTTGGCGCAAATCATCTGTCTGCATTAATCCTTTCTGCAGTATGTCAGTATTGTTCAAGGATTCAGTGATTGCCCCCAGTCAAAGGTCATCTACGTTTGCCCAGACTTCAGAGAAACAAATTTCCAACAGTAGAGGGCCCAGCACAGAATCCTGTGTTATGCCACTGGCCTTTTGCTAGAGGTGAATTCACCCACTCTGATAGCATGCATCTTGTCAGTAAGCCATTTGGCAACCAACCTGGTGACGTAGTTTATGCCCAGTTGAGGCCCCAAGTGGAGCTAGGTCAAGGTAGGCAGTATGCACAGTCCTTGCCTTATCCATGGTTTTTGTAACCCTCTCGAAAAAGTCAACCAGGTTTAGCAGACATGATCTACCCGTAACAAATCAATCCAAACTGGGCTGGGTCCAGAGTTTGGAGATTACCTATGCCCTTGTTTATGAGGTTCCTTGATAATTCTTTCCATGAGATGAGGCTAGTCAAGCTTATGGGTCTATAATTCCTTGGGTTGGTTGATGGTACACCTTTGTGCAGAGGGATGACTACTGCTGTCCTCCACTGTGTTAGAACAAAGCCTGTCTGGAGTCTGTGGTTAAATAGGGATTTAGGTTGGTCTGCTAGGTCATGTTTTAAGTTATTTAAATGACAAACTGGGATGTTGTCTGGGTCCACTGATGCCATGGTTCTGGCCTTAGAGAGCAAAGAGATGACCTGCCCTCTTGAGATAATAGGCTGAGAAATGGGGGTTGGTATACTTTTGGGACAACTAGTGAAGATGGGGGGGGGGGTGAAGTTTGATCCAAATCTGTCAGTTAGCAGGTTGACTATTTCCTCCAGTTGAGTATGGGTGGTGCCATCCAAAACCAGCTCTGTGCATAGCTGGGTACTCCCCTTAAGATTTCAGATGTGGTTAAAACATGCTTTGTGATTTTCCTTAGCTAGGAAGGCTATTTTTGCTTTGTAGTTTGCTTTGAAGGACTTCACTGGATCTCCAATTTGTTTGTTTAGACTACTGAGGGATTTCCTCTTCTGCTGCGCCTGTTCCTGCTAAATTTTGACATTAGTTTCTTTCTTTTGTTGTACAACCAGCTTATACTAGGGGTCCACCAGGGTGGCTTGTTTTTCTGGCAAGACCTGATTTTAATATGGTCCGGTAAAGCAGATTCTACACTACTGATTAAGTGCCTATAGAGGGCACTGGTGTAAGCCTCTTCTTAGGTGTCTGTGTTTTCTGGGTTTGGGTGAGCTTTGAAATTTCTTATACTATCACTTACCAAGAGGCAATTTGTCTTGGAAAATTTCTTTAGCATTTTTGAATTTGATGAGGTATTTAGCCTTCTATCTACTGCAAAAGAGAATGTCTAGCAATGTAATTGTAAACAGAAAACTGGTCTTCCAAGAGAGATACTGAAGATCCACTGAGGCTGCAAGTTCAAAAGGTTTCAGAATTAGGGCTTGAAGCATGACCATGACTGCCCCATGGTGGAACTGGATCCCTTGGTGGTGGTCTTTGCAGTAAAGGTCCCTTGAGAAAAAAAGCTTTGAAGATTTTAAGACAGGCAATGGAGGAGCCATTATGTCCTACATGAAAATTTGAAATGGCAGCCATTTGCACTTAGATAGTAGCAAAACTACATCCTTGCTGAAAAAGATCTGATAGAAAATCCAAGATCAATGACAGAGGAACAGAGAAGGGATCCAATACCCAGAAGCCCAGATTAAAACATTTTCCACTTGCTTTAATCAATCTTTCTGGTTGACTGTTTTTGTGAGGAAGAAATAATGTGAACCATTGATGAGGAAAGCCTGCATCTCTGGCTATCATCAAAATTGGAGGAACCATGCAGTGCACTTTAGGGCTTGCAGATCTGGTTGAGGCAACCCAAATGGGTGACTGACAATCTGGGCTGGGGTCCAACACCCAAGGCAGGTGTATTAAATGAAGCACAAGGAAGGTGACTCAAACCTGCTGGGGCCAGAAGGGAGCAGTGAGGATCACCCTGCTCTTGCACTATGTGGCTTTCTGAATTAATTTTGTCAAGAGTGGGATGGAGGGGACGGCATAGAGGAGACCTGGAAGCCAACTGTGAACTAAAGCACCTTTCAGTGACTGTTCCTGTTCCTCTGGAGGGATTTGGGCAAAGTAAACTGACTGCAGCAAGGTTGGCCCGTTCCTCTGGAGGGATTTGGGCAAAGTAAACTGACTGCAGCAAGGTTGGCCCTAGCAGCAGAAAATTTCCATTGCCACTGACTGGTTGAGATACCTCTCATGAGGCAATAGAATTGACTGGCTCGACTCGTCTGCTAGTAAATTTGACTTCCTGGATATGTGTATTACTATCAAACAATGGGAAGACACTGCCCAGTGTCATATTGTCACAGACTCCTGGCAAAATGGGTATGATTATGTTCCCCCGTATTTGTTGATGTACCATACCACTGACATTAGGCCCATCTGGATATCACACCCCTGGTTATACTGATGTGAAGTTTGGCCTCTACAGGTGACTACGTGTGATACCCACCAGTGCTACCAATATGTGATGACCACCAATATGTGTAGTCCCCATGCTGGGCCAGTAATCAAGAAGCCTGAATCCTCACCACAGACACTGTAGAGGGGCATGCACTTGGAATACAAATGGATACACTCAGTATTTCCAGATGCAGACCTCCCTGCATGAAGCATAATTTCCCTTAAGAGCACACAGGTTACACATTCAGCCTGGGGTTTGCATGTCCTTGTATCTGTATCCATCAAGATCCCTAATAAAACTCACTACTGGTACAGCTGTAATGTTAGGTCTTCAGCCAAGTGTCCAAGCAAAGTCCTCCAGCACCCTCTCTGTGAACTGGTTTACTATCAAAATTTTGCAACTCACTTTTGTGTGTTCACTTACTCGACCTGAAATGTCGTAAAATCCAACTGTTGAAAGGCCACATAACCAAAAGTGGGAATTAAGGACAGTCGACAACTCAGGAATGTAGTCTCTACCGAAACTACCTATACTTCCGGTTATGTGATACAAATGTTTTTCTGGGGGACAAGCCACCCTGCATCCCCCATGGGGGGGGGGCTGTGCCCCTCTCCTGCTACTTGTATATACAAACTCAGAGATCACACTACAGTGAAGGAAAGGGTAAATTTCCTGATCCGCAATATAATGCTATCTCCATTCAAAAAGATGAATCCACAAGAGTGAATTTACACTAGCATTTGCTCTTGTGGATTCAAACATTTAAAAACCGATGTTAAGACACCTTGAAAAAGTGCCTTTCGACCTTCCAAGGTCATGTAACTGTTTTATGACATTTTTATGGAAATTCCTGTGAACCCAGTGCTTCATGTCCCTGCCCCAAGCAGCTGACACACACACTGAGATTTAATTGTCACACACACACACACACACACACACACACACACACACACACACACACACACACACACACACACACACACACACACACACACACACACACCTACCTACCTGAGAAGGCCTGGCACAGATTACCCACTCTATCAGCTTTGCCCAGAATACAAGGCAGATTCACTGCCACCAGTCAATACTATAAGGCTCTTAACAAAGGGTATCTGATTATACTGTGTAATATTAATACTAATACAAATGGTAGCAGTTCACCAAGATGGCTAGGCCTTCTGGAGTGGCCCACACAGTATCACCAAATAAATATAAGTACTCTCAGAGGTTAAGTACTTTCTACAAGGACCAGCCACAACAAAAGTTTTAAGTATATTTAATAATAAATAATAAAAATATCAAAATAATGAATATATATTCACAGTAAACCACAAAGTTCAGATCACAGGAAATATTGAAAAGAACACTGATGGAGAGACTCAGACAAATAAAGAAAAACAATATCTAAACTAAGCTTCAATATATTTCTGACTAAAGGCAAGATGCTGTGAGTCATGGTCTTTCTAGTAAGTCTTCCAGTACAGAACACTCTATACCCTGAGGCTTCTCTTTGTAATTCTAAAATATAATTTTCCAGAGGGCTGGTAGAATGACCTCATCTGGTCACCTGACTCTAGGGTCTCACAGTATTCTCCTTTGAAGCTAAGACAGAAAGTTAGCACAGATGGTCACAATACACATCTAAATGTTAATGGCAGTGCATGGGGCCTTCCCTTTTTTCACTGAGCTACTGGACAAAGGCTCTTCCCCAGACCCAACGTATCTGGTCCTATTTAGCACTACGGAGTGCCTTTATTGGTTTAACAGCTCTGCTGTGCCAGTATCCTCTATTAGAACATATACATTTAATCCAGCTACAATAATGCATGTACATTTCTCTTCATTTCAGCAGAGTGCACTGTTGATTTAGTTCAACACAAGCAAAGCTCACAAGTACATTTTCAGCACAAGCATCTGTAAAAAATCAAGTTTGATACACAACTGACATACAGTTTTAATACATTTATAACACAAGCATCTTGTGTAAATCAATTTGATATTCAAAGGACATACCATTCTTTACAAAATTCCAGCTGGCTATAGTGGCACTTGCCCATATCATCACACCAAGTACATTGAACAGTCTTCCATATGAAATGCCTCCCACCCACCCTAGAAGGTAAGTGTCTGTAGTCACTGTGGCTCAGGGAAATGGTGGGCAAAAAGGTTTCCCTTCTGTGACTGATGTGGAGGTTACTCACCATTTTATATAATCTCTGCAAATTTGTGAGAAGAATTTTGGCATGAAGCAGGTATGGACTCTATGACCACTGGACTGAGAAGATCCACTGTAAAGATCATCTGGTACCTTGCAAGTGGAACCAAAGTGATGGTACTGCCCATCAAATCTAACAATGAATCAGACTTGTTTGAGAAAGGGAATGCTGGACTACCTGAAAGGCCATTAGCCTTAAGGCCAATACCCTGGCCTCTGGAAGTTTGGCAATTTGAAGAACTGTTTTGATGTGGCATCCTATGAACTCTAGCTGCTGTGTGGGAGACAACTGGCTTTTTACTTGAATTACTTTCATCCCTAGTAGATCTTTAAGATGGAGTAGTAGTGTCTGCTACACCAGTGGATTCCTGCAAGTAGCAGTTAGGAGACGGTCATCTAGATATGGGAAGACTTGGATCTCTTGCAGTCAGAGATGAGCTACTACTCCACCCATAATCTTGATGAACACCCAGGGGTCTGAGGTGAGACTGAAAGGCAGGGTACAACTGAAAATGATTGGCTCACAGCTGGAAACAGAGAAATCGCTTGGACTGCCATATGATAATAGGTGTCCCCAAGATCTGTAGAGTACATCCAAAAATCCTTCCTCAACCAATGTCAAATGGACTGTACCATGACCATCTGGAACTTCGTCTCACACATTGATAGAGGTAGCTGAGGTTCAAAATTGTGGTAAGGTCACCTGTTTTCTTCGGAACTAAAAAAAACCTGGAACAGGCTACAGATCCTAACTGGTCTAGGGGTATCTGTTGGATAACTTTTTCTAGCAACTTTGAAATTTTTGATGCTGCAGATTCCAAATGACTGGATGGAACTTTGGGACTCTAACTTCTTTTTTTCGAGGATACAAAAAGGGAGTGATGCAGCCTCTGGTGATTATCCTTAGCACCCGAAGAATCCAATGTAATATTCAGCTAGGCTTGTGGATGTAAGGTTAAATGCCTCAGACTGCCTCCAAAGTGCTGCAGTCAGATAATCATTCAAGGGCGCTGACAGGGTTTCTCGGTGAAGAGACCATGAAAACTCTGATTATATTATATGTCTCTACCCCTGGGGCAACATCCATTTGAGCTACTTCCCCCTCTGCCTCGGGGGGGGGGGGTCTATCTCTAGGAGTATCTTGGTGATAACCCTGCGATTTCCTGAACCACATTTTCTTACCACTCCTTTGGTTCCTGACATAGGACATCTGAGGGTTGGAGAAATGGATTCCCACAGCAGACCATCCCTGCTCACTCCTAGTAAGCATTTCTTTAACTTTTGACAAAAAGAGGGTGGAGCCATAGAAAGAGGCATCAATAAAGGATGCCTTGAAACGTTCTGCAAAATCCCAGAGCTGCATCCAGGCATGATGATGCATGGTAATGCTTGTGCAGCAGGTATGTGGCTACATTAGAAGTGTATTGTAGGATAGACAATTGGGTGTCCACTGTTTTTTGAACATCCAGGGGCACGTTACCAACAGGGAATTAGAAGTCTCCTTTGTCAAGTCCCTCTGAAAATGAGTCATATGTGCAATGTAATTCAGCACTCTGAGTGCAGAAGTCGTCAAAGCACAAGTCCATTTCCCTAGTGTGTCCAATGCCCTTAACTCCCCTCTTAGGGGGATGAACAGAAGAACTTTTCAGACAGTTCTTTTTTGTAGCTGCTACTATTATCATGGAATCAATTGGTGTGGCCCTTTAGTCCAGTGTTTCCTGTCTTTTGGCACCACTAAAATCCTCTCAGGTTTTTAGGAATAGCTTCTACCATATCAGGGTCCTTCCATGCCCTCTGTGCCACAAGATCTACAAATGCTTCCAGAGGGGGAACCACCCAGAATGTGGATGAGCCACTTCCAAATGCTTCAAGCAAAACAGATTCATCTGGCGAAGGTGTTTTGTTGGATCAACCCACAGTTTATTTCATCAATTCTAGGATGTCACCAAATGTGATATTTTCAAGGGGGGGTGTAGTGGAACCTTCACCTTCAAGTACCCTCAAAGCTTATAGGTTCTGACTGTTCCTGTCAATAAATCACGGGATCGACTGGGAGTCAGGCCATATCTGAACTTGAGGTCTGTACCTTCTTTCTTGGGCCAGCCAAGGCCCTTTCAACAGGCTTGAAAGTTGGTACTACAACTGGAACTGAAAAAGTATCCCCATTATTCAAAGACTCAGGAATTTTTTCTGGTCCAATCAAGGATGACCTCAGACCTGAGCTATCTAGTGTCAAGGCCAAGAGAGGAAGAGAGGGTTTCAAAAACATTGGAGTCGGCTCCACCACCAGGAAACTGACACAGATGCTTTGGCTTGGAGACAATTCAATCCAAAAGGATTCAAAGTCGAGACAGTAAGGGATGCAAGTCTATGGTGAAGCTCCCTGAACTGTTGGATCTGACTGATATGCAATGGAACGGTTGAGAATGATATCTGAAAGGTGAATCCGTACTGGAGAAAAGGGTGGCAGGGTCAATGGGCCTGCACTCGGTGCTCCTATTAGGGATGGCACATGGAGCACTCGCAGTTGGATCTGTCCAAGAATTTCCTCATCATAGAGTCGACATCCATTTTAGTAAGACGTCTGGTGATTTGGACAGACCTCGATGATGATGCTATCAATGAAGGCCTGGAGAACAGTTTCTCTTGTAAAATATACAAATAGAGCCAATAGTTCACTGGCTCTGGTGTAACTATAGCACAAGGAGAAGGAATTCAGATATGACTAGCTGATGGATCCAACTGCCTCAGTGTTTTAGGCACTGAACCCAAAGAATCAGATGGATTCAGGGACCTTTTCCTCAATTTTTCCTATCTCTTTTTCTCTTTAGATCTTTTTTTATGTAGACTTTTCCTTTTCTCTGAGATTTTCCTTAGACTTATTTCTTTCCTTTTTTTCTGTCTTACTGCTTGGAGAAGCTGAAACTGGCCTAGAATCAAAACCATAGCTAGAGGCAGAAGATGAGGACCCTTGTCTGAGGGGGCAGCAATCCTTTTAAAGAAAACTATTTATTTACTGTCCTGAACAGCACTAGAAACAAAGGCAGCACAAATTTAAGTCAGCTTGAAGGTGAACAGCACTTAAACGAGAGAGAGAGAATGGAGGTCTTGAGGAGGGATTTTGTGTCCGCAAGCCAAATACTTTTTAAAACCTTAAGGTTTGACATCAGAAAAATTGTAACAAATGCAGTAAATCAAAATATTCAACACACACACACACACACACACACACACACACACACACACACACACACACACACACACACACACGCGCACATCTAATTATAAGAGAAACAAAATCACACTTGCACTTAAGATGTAATACTACAAAACTATTTAGAAGCAACACACTTAACTTGATACTACAGTATTAACCTATAAATATCCCCAAAATACCGAACTACTATATTATACAACTACAGAATATATACTATGTAGCTTAAAAAGAAAGAGTCAAAGATATCTAAAATGTTAGAAAGAAAGCTTTCACTATCATGAAATGCAGAGCTCTAGGACACGCATCTTAAAGATTCAGGCAGCAAATGGGATCTGCGGTAAATTAAAGGAGAGTACAGGAGGGAATTATTGGTAGGGGAGGAGTCTGAGTCTCAGATCTAAAGCTCTAGAAGAAGGTGCCAAGGTTTGAGCTGATTGGATCCAACAACCCAAATGTTGAACTGAATGAAAACAGACCTCGGATTAGTATTTTCCAGGACAGATACTTAAATCCTGCAGATGATGCTGGCTAAAATGGTAGGGTCCTTGAAAGAAGGCACAGAAAAAAATATTATTCATTTTTAGGGAGAATGTACACAGTTCATAGGCTGCAAGTAAGGAGGATGAAAAAACAGTATGGAAAATTAACATAGATGTCAAGTAGAATTTTACTGTAGAACAGCTGGAGCCAGTATCAAACAATGAAAAAAGGAAATGCAAAATTCACTGAATTAAAGCTGAAAATGGATCTAATTATTCATTTGTTGCTGATATGAAGAAGTGATTTATTTTTCATTTTGTAAATTTTACAAGTGGATTCTTCCTGAGAGGCTAAAAGCATCTGTACCACTCTGAGGAAGGGCAGGATCAGTGGCCATGACTGGAAATGGAGAAGTCATGCTGTCAGTTTGAAGGAGCGAATGCTTGGGTGAGGCTTATTGGATTGATGGGACCATAGTTCTGGCTGCAGATCCAGATACCATGGCTGGTTCATGAGATGAGGCTATAGCAAGGAGAAAAAGAAGTTATGTGCCTACCATAACGTTCCATGTTAGTTGTCCTTCATCTCGCCTTCCTTCATGCTGGATGGGTTCGGAGCTGAGTCGGCCACTTTCTATAGCTCAAGAGCTCTTTACTGGCTCGAGGCTACCCTTTATCCCAGAATGCCCAACATCAGCTACCCAGATCTCGTTTGAGATAGCTGACACTAGACATAATCATAGAAGATAATCCATTATTATTCAAACTGGATATACAGTAAATTGTCATGGATTGCTTGGGAAGCAACTACCCTGTTCTTGCCCTGGCTGCTGAGTATCCCTGATACCAGAGGAATGTTTGTCATCTCCCTTCCTCCTATCCTGCACTAAAGAACCTGCCTGGTCTTTAAGGACCCCTTTAATCATTTCCCAGCCATTCTAAAGCCTGACCAAAGTTTCTGCTGCCCAGTGATTTGTTTTCTGACCTGATCCTAATGGACTGGAAACTCCCTTCCTCCTATCTTGCACTAAAGAACCTGCCTGGTCTTTAAGGACCCCTTTAATCATTTCCCAGCCATTCTAAAGCCTGGCCAAAGTTTCTGCTGCCCAGTGATTTGTTTTCTGACCTGATCCTAATGGACTGGAAACTCCCTTCCTCCTATCCTGCACTAAAGAACCTGCCTGGTCTTTAAGGACACCTTTAATCATTTCCTAGGCATTCTAAAGCCTGGCCAAAGTTTCTGCTGCCCAGTGATTTGTTTTCTGACCTGATCCTAACGGACTGGAAACTCCCTTCCTCCTATCCTGCACTAAAGAACCTGCCTGGTCTTTAAGGACCCCTTTAATCATTTCCCAGCCATTCTAAAGCCTGGCCAAAGTTTCTGCTGCCCAGTGATTTGTTTTCTGACCTGATCCTAACGGACTGGAAACTCCCTTCTTCCTATCCTGCACTAAAGAACCTGCCTGGTCTTTAAGGACCCCTTTAATAATTTCCCAGCCATTCTAAAGCCTGGCCAAAGTTTCTGCTGCCCAGTGATTTGTTTTCTGACCTGATCCTAACGGACTGGAAACTCCCTTCCTCCTATCCTGAACTAAAGAACCTGCCTGGTCTTTAAGGACCCCTTTAATCATTTCCCAGCCATTCTAAAGCCTGGCCAAAGTTTCTGCTGCCCAGTGATTTGTTTTCTGACCTGATCCTAACGGACTGGAAACTCCCTTCCTCCTATCCTGCACTAAAGAACCTGCCTGGTCTTTATGGACCCCTTTAATCATTTCACAGCCATTCTAAAGCCTGGCCAAAGTTTCTGCTGCCCCGTGATTTGTTTTCTGACCTGATCCTAACGGACTGGAAACACCCTTCCTCCTATCCTGCACTAAAGAACCTGCCTGGTCTTTAAGGACCCCTTTAATCATTTCCCAGCCATTCTAAAGCCTGGCCAAAGTTTCTGCTGCCCAGTGATTTGTTTTCTGACCTGATCCTAACGGACTGGAAACTCCCTTCCTCCTATCCTGCACTAAAGAACCTGCCTGGTCCTTAAGGACCCCTTTAATCATTTCCCAGCCATTCTAAAGCCTGGCCAAAGTTTCTGCTGCCCAGTGATTTGTTTTCTGACCTGATCCTAATGGACTGGAAAGTATGTCACAACCTAGTCGTAGTTCTCTACATGTATATGCTTAATTTTACACTGTACTGTGTATAGGTGGTTGACTGTTTCTGTGCAATTTCTATCCTGTTTCACACAGAGATAGTATTTAAGCCACTGAGTCAGGTTACCAGCAGCCATACCCCCTCACTATCTGTGTTTCTACTGCCCTTTTCCCATACCCCTATATACCCATTACCTTTTGCTCCCCTACACAGTTACCTTTATTGTAGCTACCTTGTTGCATTCTGCTTTCGGCCCACTAGGTGGTGCTCTTAGGTAACCTCAGGCTATTACTTCTCCCCCCACTCTTTCCTAACCTCTTCTCTGGATCTCGTCTCTGACTGCTCCCCTTGACTAGCTGCTAAACCTCCTGCGTTTGTGTTATTGCTCTTATCCCTTTCCCTTTACACCCATAGCTCCATTATATCTCTTCTATCTCCTCTAACTCCTCTACCCATTTCTACCTCCAACCTGCCCAACCAAACTCTACTTGCTACTGACCACCTTCACTGCACCTGGAACCTGCTTCATATCTGATTGTCTCTGCAACCTCTTCCTATACCGGCTCTAAATCCTCCTTTGTCCTCCCTCTTACTCTGTCGTATAACCCGGACGCACCATCCCATAACACTCTATATCCCTTCCTCCTCTCTTTCATTACATACTCTGTGACGTAATACTACTGACTTGCATACCTTCTTTGTTTACCTGCCCCCACCCTTCTTCCCCCACATCACTTCCTGTCCTAAGGGCATTTAGGAAGGAAGCCCCTCGTGGCGCCATCTTTATTACCCCTGTTCTTGCCCTGGCTGTTGAGTATCCCTGATACCAGAGGAATGTTTGGCATGTAAGTACGTTAGCGGTTTAGCCGTTTTTTCTGTACATTTCTGCTAATGTTGGGTATAAAGTGTTCATCCTACTACCTACAGATAACACCAGTGATTTACACTTGTTTAGCCAAGAAGAGTTTTATCTATTGTGTAATGTATTGCTGACACTGTAGTTCTCACTCTTGTGCTTGCCGTTTTATTCTTTTGCGTTGCTATACTTGGAGTGTTAGGTACCGTAGCCTTTTGTTTGTTTTTGAGTGCGATCTGGTGTCATGGATTTCAACAATTGTGGTTGGGATACTAATGTATAAAACAGCTACTTGGAATTGCGCCATCTCCCACGTGGTCTTCTCTACCCCCAGTAGTGTGTCCGGAATCACAGCCTGCTATATGCCTTGCTAGTCTAATACTTTTATCAATGTTATTTAGTGTAAGTAGCTCCGTAGGTGGATATAGCTCTGTAGTCGTTTTAGGTCTGCGTGCATCTCTCTCTCTCTCGCAGATGCTGCTTTAAACTTTTATAGCATTTTTTGCTTAAGCAGATGCTGCTCAAAACACCTTTTTTAGCGTTTTTTGCTTAAGCGTCTGACCCTAATACCTACCTGAATTAGCCAACTATCCTGAATGTGTACTGCTACCTGAATTTTGTACAGTACATGGGAATATATATCCCCCTCTCTAAGTGTTTACTCTTGGGGGCCCTGCTTTGTTTGAAAACGATCCTTCTGATCAATCGTTCTTTATTTCCTCACTTGCAGCAAACGTTGGTAACCAGTAAGGCTTTCATTTGCCTAGCTTTACTTATAGGCTTACAGCCTGGACCAATGACTTTGCATGATTAAATAATTTGTACTTCACTTCCCTGAAACAACCTGCTTATTCTGGAAGTGATATTGGAGTGCAACTTGGTCTTGCGACTAGTTGTTTTACCCTGCATCCCTGTCAACAGCCTCCCCCTTTTAAGGTAGACCTGATTACCTATCTCCTAGTGTATTTGGCACATATTTCCTATGTGCAGCATTCTGACTACTTAGTTCATATTAGGATAACCACAGTGGGCGACGCAGACCAACTCCAAGTGGCTGTTACCTTGCACATGTACTGAACTGTTTTACCTTGTATATTTACTGAATTGTTTTTTTTTTATTATATTCACCAGAATTTGTTTTTTACTGTGCTGCTATTGTCTTGTTACCTTAACCCTACCTAATTCATATGTTATCTTTCTGATTTCTCCTAGCTCCCTTCCTCCTACCCTGCACTAAAGAACCTGCCTGGTCTTTAAGGACCCCTTTAATCATTTCCCAGCCATTCTAAAGCCTGGCCAAAGTTTCTGCTGCCCAGTGATTTGTTTTCTGACCTGATCCTAATGGACTGGAAAGTATGTCACAACCTAGTCGTAGTTCTCTACATGTATATGCTTAATTTTACACTGTACTGTGCATAGGTGTTTGACTGTTTCTGTGCAATTTCTATCCTGTTTCACACAGAGATAGTATTTAAGCCACTGAGTCAGGTTACCAGCAGCCATACCCCCTCACTATCTGTGTTTCTACTGCCCTTTTCCCATACCCCTATATACCCATTACCTTTCGCTCCCCTACACAGTTACCTTTATTGTAGCTACCTTGTTGCATTCTGCTTTCTGCCCACTAGGTGGTGCTCCTAGGTAACCTCAGGCTATTACTTCTCCCCCCACTCTTTCCTAATCTCTTCTCTGGATCTTGTCTCTGACTGCTCCCCTTGACTAGCTGCTAAACCTCCTGCATTTGTGTTATTGCTCTTATCCCTTTCCCTTTACACCCATAGCTCCATTATATCTCTTCTATCTCCTCTAACTCCTCTACCCATTTCTACCTCCAACTTGCCCAACCAAACTCTACTTGCTACTGACCACCTTCACTGCACCTGGAACCTGCTTCATATCTGATTGTCTCTGCAACCTCTTCCTATACCGGCTCTAAATCCTCCTTTGTCCACCCTCTTACTCTGTCATATAACCCGGACGCACCATCCCATAACACACTATATCCCTTCCTCCTCTCTTTCATTACATACTCTGTGACGTAATACTACTGACTTGCATACCTTCTTTGTTTACCTGCCCCCACCCTTCTTCCCCCACATCACTTCCTGTCCTAAGGGCATTTAGGAAGGAAGCCCCTCGTGGCGCCATCTTTATTACCCCTGTTCTTGCCCTGGCTGCTGAGTATCCCTGATACCAGAGGAATGTTTGGCATGTAAGTACGTTAGCGGTTTAGCCGTTTTTTCTGTACATTTCTGCTAATGTTGGGTATAAAGTGTTCATCCTACTACCTACAGATAACACCAGTGATTTACACTTGTTTAGCCAAGAAGAGTTTTATCTATTGTGTAATGTATTGCTGACACTGTAGTTCTCACTCTTGTGCTTGCCGTTTTATTCTTTTGCGTTGCTATACTTGGAGTGTTAGGTACCGTAGCCTTTTGTTTGTTTTTGAGTGCGATCTGGTGTCATGGATTTCAACAATTGTGGTTGGGATACTAATGTATAAAACAGCTACTTGGAATTGCGCCATCTCCCACGTGGTCTTCTCTACCCCCAGTAGTGTGTCCGGAATCACAGCCTGCTATATGCCTTGCTAGTCTAATACTTTTATTAATGTTATTTAGTGTAAGTAGCTCCGTAGGCGGATATAGCTCTGTAGTCGTTTTAGGTCTGCGTGCATCTCTCTCTCTCTCTCGCAGATGCTGCTTTAAACTTTTATAGCATTTTTTGCTTAAGCAGATGCTGCTCAAAACACCTTTTTTAGCGTTTTTTGCTTAAGCGTCTGACCCTAATACCTACCTGAATTAGCCAACTATCCTGAATGTGTACTGCTACCTGAATTTTGTACAGTACATGGGAATATATATCCCCCTCTCTAAGTGTTTACTCTTGGGGGCCCTGCTTTGTTTGAAAACGATCCTTCTGATCAATCGTTCTTTATTTCCTCACTTGCAGCAAACGTTGGTAACCAGTAAGGCTTTCATTTGCCTAGCTTTACTTATAGGCTTACAGCCTGGGCCAATGACTTTGCATGATTAAATAATTTGTACTTCACTTCCCTGAAACAACCTGCTTATTCTGGAAGTGATATTGGAGTGCAACTTGGTCTTGCGACTAGTTGTTTTACCCTGCATCCCTGTCAACAGCCTCCCCCTTTTAAGGTAGACCTGATTACCTATCTCCTAGTGTATTTGGCGCATATTTCCTATGTGCAGCATTCTGACTACTTAGTTCATATTAGGATAACCACAGTGGGCTTACGCAGACCAACTCCAAGTGGCTGTTACCTTGCACATGTACTGAACTGTTTTACCTTGTATATTTACTGAATTGTTTTTTTTTTATTATATTCACCAGAATTTGTTTTTTACTGTGCTGCTATTGTCTTGTTACCTTAACCCTACCTAATTCATATGTTATCTTTCTGATTTCTCCTAGCTCCCTTCCTCCTACCCTGCACTAAAGAACCTGCCTGGTCTTTAAGGACCCCTTTAATCATTTCCCAGCCATTCTAAAGCCTGGCCAAAGTTTCTGCTGCCCAGTGATTTGTTTTCTGACCTGATCCTAACGGACTGGAAAGTATGTCACAACCTAGTCGTAGTTCTCTACATGTATATGCTTAATTTTACACTGTACTGTGCATAGGTGTTTGACTGTTTCTGTGCAATTTCTATCCTGTTTCACACAGAGATAGTATTTAAGCCACCGAGTCAGGTTACCAGCAGCCATACCCCCTCACTATCTGTGTTTCTACTGCCCTTTTCCCATACCCCTATATACCCATTACCTTTCGCTCCCCTACACAGTTACCTTTATTGTAGCTACCTTGTTGCATTCTGCTTTCTGCCCACTAGGTGGTGCTCCTAGGTAACCTCAGGCTATTACTTCTCCCCCCACTCTTTCCTAATCTCTTCTCTGGATCTTGTCTCTGACTGCTCCCCTTGACTAGCTGCTAAACCTCCTGCATTTGTGTTATTGCTCTTATCCCTTTCCCTTTACACCCATAGCTCCATTATATCTCTTCTATCTCCTCTAACTCCTCTACCCATTTCTACCTCCAACCTGCCCAACCAAACTCTACTTGCTACTGACCACCTTCACTGCACCTGGAACCTGCTTCATATCTGATTGTCTCTGCAACCTCTTCCTATACTGGCTGTAACCCGCTCCGTTCGCCCTGCGGGCTCACTCCGCTTCCCTACCCCCAATTCCCACCCACCCCTAGTGGTCCTAAACTTATACTTCACTAACCACTCCCCTCTTATTCTCACCCTATCACAAACCTCTTCATCATTAGGCCTCTCCCCTATCTCTTTCTTTCCTAATTAGTACTAATTACCTCTCTTTTGAACTACTCCCTCACATTTTCTAATCACTCTCTGTACTACTTCCCAATTCTACCTCCTTTATAACCACTACTTATTTCTTATTTGCATAATTTACACCCTGCTCTATCTCCTGAAACACACTCTCATATTTTTTACTTTACCTACTCTCACAAACTACTCACAACTCATAACTACTTATTACAATGGCCCCAACACACAAAACTATTTTCACAAACATACTACTCTTAACTACCACGATAGCCTCTCTTACTATACCTTACTCACTCACCTTCTTTGAAAATCTTTCTCTACCTGAACAAAGCCACAACTTCCAACAAACTTTTACATCTTCTTTCATCTACTCCCTTAACCATAGTAATATAACCTGTACCTCTAATTATATACTACCAAAATATCATAGGGCAACCCATGTTACTTACTTCACTTTCAAAAAGAATTTTAATAATTTCTACAAAATCCATAAATTTCTACTATATCCCCAGCAACACCCCCTCCTAGATGGTGACATTCATCCAAACCCTGGCCCCAATACTGACTATACCTATAACCTTAACAATGTAACATTGCCTGTGAATTCTACATTAACTAAACCAGCTAACTCCCTCCTGATAGCTCACCTTAACATTAGAAGCATCAACAATAAAATTTCCCACCTGCATGCACTCCTTGAGGTGCACTCATTTGATATTCTATGTCTTACAGAAACTTGGCTAAAACCAACTACTCTAGACCAGGAAATTAGCCCTCCTGGCTATAACATCCTCAGATGTGACCGTAAAACCAAAAAAGGTGGAGGTATAGCCATTCTCTATAAATCTACTCTCCAAATTTCTCATTTTAATGTGCTACCATCATTAGATACCAAATCTGAAATCCTGACTATCAAACTCCAAATCAATAACTCCAAATCTATCTATCTAATTTGTATCCATCTCCCCCTGGTAACAATACCAATACTCTTGAAAACTTACTTAGTTACCTCTCTACCCAATTACCACAGGAGACCATTGTACTGGGTGACTTTAACATTGACTGGTCCACCTGTAGTTCCCCTAAACCTACTAATCACGTAAATCTCTTTGGATTCTCACAATAAATAACCAATCCTACTAGAATCCACAAACCTAGTAGTAAGGAAACTACTCTTGACTGGATCCTTATTAACAGCCACCCTGAAATCTATACTCCAGGAAGCCTTCCCGATGATACCAGCGACCATATGCTTACCTACATTACTAGACAAAAAGTCCATATCCCAAATAACCTCAAAACCTCCCGCTCAAAAACTCTTTAATCCAGACAGCTTCCTAAATGAACTGCAAGCTTGTGACTGGTCACCACTGACCCATCCTGAACTTGATGAGGCTGTAACCTACTTTAACAATACCTTTCTTCAAATCCTAGATTTCCATGCACCTTATCGCTCTATTGGAATAAGAACCAAATCTGCCCCATAGCTCACAAAACAAACTAGGCAAAAGATGCTCCTCAGAAATAAAATC
The DNA here is from genome assembly GCF_019279795.1 of Protopterus annectens. Taxonomy (NCBI): domain Eukaryota; kingdom Metazoa; phylum Chordata; order Ceratodontiformes; family Protopteridae; genus Protopterus; species Protopterus annectens. Next base: position 205,497,461 of record NC_056749.1, read on the forward strand.
TGGGCTAAATGGAGAGCCACCAAATGTCCATCAGATCACCTCCACTTTAAACAGTTAAGAAATGCCACCAAGAACGATATTCTTAGAGACAAAAAAAACTTCTACCTTCATCTCCAACAAACTAGCCAACATACTCCACAAAAATTTTGGTCGGGGATAAACAAACTTCTTCAGCCAGGTCACTCTACTAGTCCGGCCCCAGCAGGTTTTAATCACAATAACTCCAACCAGATCCCCAAAGCCTTTAATAACTACTTTACAGAAGCCATTCAAACACTAGCCAACTCTTTACCACCTTTTACTGCTTCCCCACTAAACACCTCCAAGACTTCATCTCCTACCTTTCAAATACAACCTGTACCTACATCTTTCATCTGTAAGCTACTTCAAAAACTGAAACCTTGCACCCCTTCTGCTGACCGTCTCCCATCTGAATACCTACAAATTGCCTAAAAGCCATAGGCTATCCCATCTCTCTCCTTATTAACAGAACTATCTCAGAAGGCAAAATCCCTACCATATGGAAAGTATCCCACATCATCCCTTTACATAAAGCTGGATCTTCTATTGAGCTTTCTAACTATCGACCTATTGCCTTACTCTCCCCATTAGCTAAGATAATGGAAAAATGTATTCACAAACAATTACTTAACCACCTACTACAATATAACCTACTAGCTAACTGCCAACATGGCTTCAGACCATTCCATAGCACAACTGCCCTACTATCCTTCACCGACTCTATAAATAAAAATCATAACAATAACTCGTTTTCCTCTGCACTTTTTATTGACCTGTCAAAAGCCTTTGATATGGTTAACCATAACCTACTTCTAGATAAACTAAAGGCCCATTCTCTTGATCCACAAGCATTAAAATGGTTTAGGTCGTATCTGGAAAATAGACAGCAAGCAGTTCTTTGGGATAACAATCTGTCTACATTACTTCCAGTAAATATTGGGGTACCCCAAGGCTTTATCTTAGGTCCCCTTCTTTTTTCCTTATTTATTAACGATCTGCACATGAACATACCTCAAGCCACCTGCATTCAATATGCAGATGACTCCACCTTAATCTGTACAGCTAAGAACATAGCCTCTCTCCAGTCCCTCACCCAAACTGTTTTTCAGAATGTTGAAAACTGATTCATGCAACACTACCTCCTCCTAAACCCTAAAAAAACAAAACTACTGCTATTTTCTCCAACTCTTAAATCACCTAATGCATTCTTCTCTATAACCTCTAACAATGCTACCAACATAACCCCAGATACTACAACCCACCTACTAGGTGTAACAATTGATAATCGTCTCAACTATGATGACCACATCAACTCCACCATAAAATCAGTCAACAAAAACCTTGGTACCCTCTATAGAATTAAACCCTTCCTTACCCCTTCTGCCAGGAAAACTACTGCCCAGACCCACCTCATTTCTACCCTTTTCTATGCCTCTGCTATATATACTAACCTATCTAAAAACAACCTCTCCAAACTTTCCACCTGTTATAATAACATAACTAGATTCATCACATGCCCCCCTTTAAAACTCACCACTGCCTCAACCGCAAAAAACTTGAATGGCTAGAACTGCAGAACCATATACTCTATCAACAATTACTTATCACTCAAAAGACCCTATACCACCCCAACAACACCCTTATCCTCACTAATATGATTATACCATACAAAAATCTGACTACACTACGCTCTGCTAATAAGCTCCTAGTTTCCTCGATTAAATCCAACAACAAAGCTGGTGACTCTCTCTTCACAAACACAGCAGGTAAAAACTGGAATCAGCTTCCTTCTGAATTATCAACCCTTGCTTCCACTTCTCTATTTAAAAAACATCTTAAAGAATATCTTAAAACTCATTGGCTTTGTCCATGTGCTAACCAGACTGATATATTTTCCCCTTCCTGCTCTTATCCCTATCCCTACTCCTCTAACCTATGCCTCCAAATCTAGTTACTACTCTTTTCTTCATAGTAAGAGAATAAAATATGAGGGCTTTTCTCTCTTATTTGGTATTGCTCATACCTACTATTGTGTTTAGTACAATTTTTTAGTATAATTTTTAGTATAACTTTTATTGCTTAAAATTTTATTATAATTTTTCTTTTGACCAATGCTACCTCTGCATTATGATTTTCAATGTCTTTTATATATTGTTAACTTTGTCACTGTTCATGCTTGGAGCTTTTCTCCCCGGGCCTCTACTGAAAATGGACATATATCCAGTTAGACTAGCCCGGTCAACAAATGTAAAATAAAATAAATAAAAAAATAATAACAAAACAAGTTAGCCAGTGAAACCAGTGGAAAAAAACTCTCAATCCTCGAGGAAGGGGGGGGGGGGGAACGGGACGGAGGGACGCAAGAAGGAAGGCGAGATAAAGGACAACTAACATGGAACGTTATGGTAGGTACATTAACTTCTTTATGTTAAGTTGTCCAATCTTGGCTTCATTCTTGCTGGATGGGACAGCGCCTCTAGCACCTCAATCCTGGGTGGCTCATTGGAACAGACTCTTCAGAACCGTGGAACCAAAGGAAGCCCTGCCCCTGGAGACCATATTTACTTTGTAATGAGAAATAAATGTATGAGGATCTGCCCAAGTAGCTGCTGCACAAATTGAATCTATGGGCAATCTAGATTGAAACGCTACCGAAGTAGCTAATGACCTGGTTGAATTACCTTTGGGTTTTGCTGGAAGATCTTTTTGTCGCAAATAGTAGGTATGGGCAATGGTGTCTGATAACCATTTTGACAAGGTTACTTTAGAAACTGGAAGGCCTTGTTTGTTGTTAGTAAATGAAAGGAACAACTGACCCGATTCTCTCATCTTTTTAGCTATATGGAGAAAGAACCGCAGTTGTCTATGCACATCCTATTGGTGTAATCTGTATTCTGCCTTGTTGGAATGATTAGGTAAAAAGACAGGAAGTTCAATGGATTGATTCAAATTGTGTTCTGAACAAACTTTAGGTAGAAAAGATGGGTTAGTTCTCAGAGAAAGTAGGTGAAAAACTAGGTATGGAGGGTGAACACATAGTGCATGAAGTTCTGAAACACGTCTGGCAGAAGTAATAGCAACTAGAAAGAGAGTTTTCCAAGAGAGAAATTTCAAAGAACATGATGCCACTGGTTCAAAGGGTGGCAGTATCAAGGAAGCCAGAACCAAATTGAGATCCCAAGGGGGAAGGGGCTCTTTCACTGGGGGTATAAGTAGAGCTGTACCTCTCATGAAGGCCTTACAGAGTTTGTGAGACATTATGCTTGAGTTAGAAACTCTGATGTAAACATTTGAAATGGCAGCTGGTTGTACTATGATGGTAGCAACAGCTGCACCAGATTGAAACAATTCTGCTAAGAAATCCAAAATCTCATGTACAGGAGCTGTAAAATGATTAAATTCATTGATTCTGCCCAGTAAGACCATATTTTCCATTTGCTAGCATAAACTTTCCTTGTAGTTGTCTTATGGGAGGAAACAATAATATAACACACTGCTGGGGAAATATTGGGGAGCCTGGCTAAGATTGGAAGTGGAGTAACCAAGCTGTGAGCTTGAGAGATTGGAGGGATTGGTGTAGCCCACCTGATTGATGAATCAAGAGGTCCAGAATCCAAGGCTGGGCTAGAAGGTGGGGGTGAAAGAACGGAAACCAAATCTGTCAAGGCCAATAGGGGGCAATGAGGATCTTGCAACCCAACGATTTTGCTTTCTGAATGACTTTTGGAATTAGGGGGAAGGTGGGAAATGCATAAAGGAGTCCCTGAGGCCAATTGTGGACTAGAGTGTCCCTGGGTGTCTGACCTGGAGGAGGAACAAGAAGTAGCTGCTGCATTTGTTGTTGAGGGGAGAGGCAAAGAGATCGCAGCAAGGTTGGCCCCATTTGCGGAAAAAAAGATCCGCAATTTCCTGTTTCAGAGACCACTCGTGAGGCATGCGGACAGCCCTGCTGAGCCTGTCCGCTATTACGTTGGATGTCCCAGGGATATGCGTTGCGGTCAGAAAACGTTGGGGGGAAATCGCCCATTGCCACAGTCTGGGGCCTTTCGCACAAGGGGTAAGACCTGGTTCCGCCCCGTTTGTTGATGTACCAAACCAGTGACATGTTGTTCGTTTGTCACTGTGGCAACCGGATGGGATTCCATGAAACGTCTGCCCTGAATCACTAGTGGGGAGACCATCCACCAGGAAAGGTGTCTTTTGCAAGATTTCATAATTACATGGGTAATTCCTGGAAGGCCCAGTGTGTAAAAAGAAGCCACTGAAGGATTCTCATGTGAAAGCGTGCTAAGGGAACTAGAAGAATGGCTGCTGCCATGGACCCTAGAGCTTGAAGAAAATATTTGACTTGAATTCATTTGCTCCTCAGGAGAAGTGACACCTGTTGTTGGATAATGAAAACTCTTTCCTGAGGCAATTTTACAATCATTTTTCTTGTGTCTAGCTCTGCTCCTATGTATGCAATAGATTGACAGGGCAACAAGGCAGATTTTTCCAAGTTTATTGTTATGCCTAGTTGAGCACAGGATGTGATGGTGTAATGTCGTGCCTCTATAAGTTGTTGCCTGGTGGTAGCAGTGAGGAGCCAGTCATCCAGATAAGGAAACACCTGGAATCCTAGACGTCTCAGGTGAGCCATAACTACTGCCATGCATTTGTTGAACACCCTGGGGGGCTGTGGTGAGAACAAAGGGCAGAGCTCTGAATTGGTCATGACTGGCCCCTAGCCAGAAGCATAGAAATCTCCTGGACCGTCTGTCCATTTTTATATGATACTACGCGTCCTGAAGATCTATGGAGCACATCCAATTGTCCTGACCCAGAAAGGGAAGAATGGACTGCAGTGTTACCATCCGGACCTTTTCTTTTTGTACAGATTTGTTTAATCTGCCGAGATCCAGAATTAGTCTCCAGTCCCCTTGTCTTTTTGGGCACTAAAAAGAATCTTGAGTATGTTCTGATCCTACTTGGTCTGCGGGGACTTCCTGGATGGTTCTTTTTTCTAGCAGTCTTGAAACTTCTGTGACTGCCTGATCCCTTAGATTGGGTGGAACATCTGGGATGGATTTTTTTGAAACAAGAGCGGGTTGATGGAAGGGAATCTTGTAACCTCTGGATATAATGGATAGTTACCCATTTGTCTTTTGTAATATTTTGCCAGGCGATTGGGTACAATGAAAACCTTCCCCCGACTGCCTCCAGAGTTGAGCACTCGGGCATCCCTTCAGGGATGTTGATAGGGTTTGTAAGAGAACATATCTCTGTCACCGTGATTTTGCGGACCCCCTCTGCCACGAGGGCAGCATCTGCCATTGTTATTATTTCCCCCTCTGCCCCTGGGGGAAATTTCACCACGTGCATCAGGCAAAGGTCCCTGGGATTTTCAAAACAACATCTTTTCACCCTTCTGAACCTTTGGGTATGGTCTGGTAGGAGTGGAAAAATGGACTCCCACATCAGAGAGCGTCTTGTCTTCTTGCTGGCACCTGGTAAGCGTGTCTTTCACCCGAAGCCCAAAGAGAGAGGAGCCATCAAAGGGGGTACTGGAGAAGGACGCTCTGAAAGGTTCCGCAAACTGACACAGCCGCAGCCAAGAATGTCTCTTAAGAGCTACTCCTGTTCCTACAGCTCTGCTCGCTCCATCGGCTGCGTATGAAATAAGCCTCATGGAGGAGCTGACTACTGAATTTAGAGTCGCCAGCTGGGTAGCTACATTGGCAGAAGCTCCCTCAGCTGTGGGATCTTGTAGGGTATCTCCAAGCTCTTTTAGGAGATCCCTCTGAAGCCTAGTAAAATGGGAAAGATAGTTCAGGGACCTAAGGGAGAAGGTCGCTGATGAAAACATTCACTTTCCATATCTGTCTATTGTACGGGAGTCTTTATTCTGTGGATGGACAGATTAGGAGGTTTCAGCTAACTCTCTCTTTGTGGCTGCTGCTACCACCATGGCATCGACTGGGCCACCTTTAGTCAAGAATTGTTTGTCTTGGGGAGCTGTGATAAATTTACTGGGTCTTCTTGGGACAGGTTCCATGGAATCTGGAGCTGACCAAGCCTTTCAAGACACTACAGACATGAGTGGATCAAAAGCTAGAGACACCCAGGAGGTGGAAGGTCGAGAACCAAATGCGTCCAGGTATACAGACTCGTCCTTGGAGGGGGCTAGGGAAGTCCAGCTATGCCTCTGCCTAAGAATCTCAAGGATGTCCGAAAAGGAAACATTTTCAGAGGGGGACCTTGGGGACCCCTCTGATTCATCCAGGTCTGTATCTGAGGTGGCAGACTCAGGGGAGTCTTGGTGCTTCCTCTTGCACTTTTTCTTCCGGAAAGCCTGCTCAGAATGCTCTGGGGAGGTTTTGGAAGAAGAGGGTTCATCCAATGGGGTGTCCTGGGGCATAGGTTCCCAATGCTTTGGGGCTGGAGGAGGAGCAGAGGTTGTCACAGGCACCGAGGGGGACGGAGCTGATGGGACCGATAATGGGGCAGTCTGTGGGGACAGCCCTCTCTGCATGACCTCAAAGGCGTCACGGTCTCGACACAAAGTGGGATCCGGCTCTGAAGAGACAGGAATCCCACTCTGGGCCGAGGAGAACAGCTCAGAGGCCGATGTGGGAGCAGATTTCAACTGGGCCTATGCTCCGAGAGAGAGAGCGGGGTCGGACAAGTGTCCAATGGCACTTCCCCCCCCCCTCAGAGCCGACGAGAGAGCTTTGGTGCCCAGATACCTCGATGGGAGGAAGAATCAAGGTAATCGGAGCCAACGTCGGAGCTGAAGAGGATGTCATCGGAGCCGAAGGAACCACTCTCAGAGCGTCCATGGACTCCAGCTCCAAACTAAGGATAATCGGAGGAGTAATCGAAATCGAAGCAGATGGAGCCGAAGCCTGTTGAGGCTGGCTCGAAAGCATTTTTGCAAAGGCCTGTGACTTCAGCAACCTACTGACCACTCTCTCCACATCCTGAGCCGATAACCTTGAGGATTGCGAGGAGTGGGAAGATAAGCGATGACTGGCTTTGGTCTGAAGTAAGGGTGATTGTGACACTGAGCGAATCGGCTCCAATAAAGGAGACCTAGCTCATTTGTGGCTCTGAGACGGCTCCGAAGTAACAGTTGAAGCCGATGGAGGAGTAGTCTTGTCGGTGCTAGAGGGCACCGACATGCTTGGTTTGTCAAGCTCAGAGGTCAGCTCCCGAACATGGAGTCGACGGCTTGACTGGTTTCAAAGATTTCATTGGCTGAGATGCTTTAGCTGGAGAATCCTGTTTTAACAATCTACGGAGGATTAGCTTGTTTTTCCTGCTCCTGCAGGACCCTTGGACTAAAGGCATGACAAATAGAGCAAGAGTCCTGCAGGTGCAGAGCCCCCAAGCAGTAAACACAACTAGTGTGCCCATCTGTCAGAGACATCTTCTGACAGCATGAGTCACACTTTTTAAACCCTGAGGTTTTAACTTCCTTAGACATTTTGAAGTACCGCAAAAAGACACACTACAATAATAAACTAAAAATGATATTAATAAAGACCTTAAAGGAGAGCCTCTAACTTAAACGGCTGTCCTTAAAGGGGGGGGGGGGACTCTCTAACTTAAACGAATTCAGGGAACAGAAGGCCTAGCAACTAAGGGGCGACGACCAACACAGCACAAAAACACAACAAAGGATGAGATAATGGGTTTACACCTAAAGAAACTTACAAACTAGTATAACAGAGAAAAAATATATCAATTTTTCAAGTAAAATATTTGACTTTAAATAGAGAAAAAAGTTATACTAAGCCTGAGCCAGTATTGACACAACCTCGCAACTAAAGCGGCAAACGAGATCTGGGTAGCTGACACTGGGTGTTCTGGGATAAGGGGTAGCCTCGAGCCAGTAAAGAGTTCTTGAGCTATAGAAAATGATAGAGTCGGAGCTGAGGATCGGCTCCGAACCCATCCAGGAAGAACGAAGGCAAGATTAGACAACTTAACATCTGTTATTTCCCACACTTACTTTTGGGGTCTAATGATTAGAAAGTCCAGTATCCAGTAACATAGGGGGGGTATCAATACCCAGCTGGATCAACTTTGATGATAGATTCAGGAGGATGACAGTGTTAAAGGCAGAACTAAAATCGATAAACAGCATTCTGACATAGTAATTCTTGTTTTCTAGAAGTGCCAAGGATTCAAGAAGTGTTATAGCTATTGCATCAGCCGTGCAGTGGTTAGATCTATAAGCACACTGTAATGTATCCAGTGTTGCAGGTAGGCTCGAAGAGATATGGTTCTTGATCAACCGTTCAAAACACTTTATTACTGCTGATGTAAGAGCAACTGACCGGTAATCATTTAGGCTCGTCAGTTGGGATTTTTTGGGTAAGGGAATGATTGTAGTATTTTTGAAATAACTAGGGACAATGGCTAGTTGCAAGGATGTGTTGAATATACCTGTTAGTACAGTGGACAGTTAGGTAGTACAGTCTTAGAACCCTTCTCATAACAGTATCAGGACCAGCTGTTTTTCTTAGATTTACTCGCCTCAGGGTCTTCAGAACATCAGATGTTCTTAGACATAGCACCTCCTCACCCTGTTTGACAGGGAGCTTATTTGGCACACTGTTGTTGTCTATATCAAATCTGCTGAAGCAGGTATTTAGTTTGTTCAGAAACTGTGTTCTCATCACATGGGGAGGGTGCAGCCCTGTAGCTGGTTATGGCTTGAATGCATTCCAAAAAGCAAAAAAAGTGCACTTCCATAAGCACAACACTCAGCACTGGTGTGGAGAATCCAAAAAATAGCCTCTTTTATTAACTCACGATAATAAGCACCGAGAAACAAAAAAATGATAAAATGCTTAACTGAAATCACAGCATTTTTCATCTCAAAACCATTGAGACTTCCTCAAATAGTACATTACAGTTCGTCACAATCGTTTAAATATAAGCATTAATTAAAATCAATCAACTAACTCATCATTAACATTTAAAGACATAAAACACCAACTAAATCCACATGCAATGAAAAAAACAAGTAGCTTGCATTCAGAATATGAAATGGAAGCACCTAAACTAAATATAAGTATGCATATATATGAAATTATGTAAATGCAAAAAAGGAAAAAAGGCAAACCACTAAAATGAAAGGGTCTATATTATATCATCGAACGCTTAAAGCGAACAATGAACAATCAACACCATGTAAGCGAAAGCTTACATTCTCAAAAGCTCAGAACTCCCCCCAAAAAATAAATAAATAAAACCACACCCCACCTATTTAAATATACCAAATCCGAGATCGCACAACAGTGCCGAAAATGGCAAAATAACGGAAGCGGCCAAGCAAATTATTTCCCCTGGGAAAGAATTTGCTTAAAAGCGCTTTGCTATTTTGCCTTTTCGTTGTTTTAAGTTCGACCAAGACACATTCAATAGAATGCGTCTTCGGTCATCTAATAGGAACCCCATAAAATTATTACTGTACTACCATCTAGTGGCCAATGTGCTTTATTGAAAGTATATATAAATAGAAAGGACCCTAAAAGATTTCAATATTAAAAAAACTAATAAGTCTTTAAAAACAAGTTTTATAAAAATTACCTCCATCATTAAATAAAATCTAAAATACTTCCTTTGGGAAAATGAACTAATGTGTATAAAGCCTAGCTACTCTTAATTTCAAAAGTGGGACTATAGAAACTGTATCATTTAACCCTGGGTGTACATTGGCCTGTAGTAATATTTGCCAATAAGTTTCCCTATATTCTGTTTTTTCCTCCTACAGGCCACCTCTAATGCTCCAAAGCACAACTTCTAATTCAAAGAAAGAAAATTTGGAATCTTTACAAACCAAGGTAGGTTTGTAAACAGCACTGTTATTATTAGAGGTTGCTATATCATGATAATGCTCATAGATTCCTTTTTCAGGTCTCTTCATTTAACCTACGTAAAACGCTCCACATTTTCTACAGGTTGCCAAATATATAAATTCTTTAATATCACAATTGCTATATTCCTTTGCGTAAATCAACCATCCATACTCAGAATATATATACAACTAGTATTACTGATGTGCATGCATTTTGTACACTTCCCACACTTGTAGGTCCTCTTTTCCCCTAGAGCTTCCTAAATTAACCTCATTCTTTTTTTCCTAATATGTACTTAATACTCTTTCCTTTCTTATAAATACATTGAATTGGACCTTTAAATATGTTGTCTACATCTGAAATTTTTTTAAATAGATCCCAATAGGTTTTAATAGTTGTTGTTATCGTTATTAAAATTCATAATAAAAGCCCCTTTATAACTACAACCACTGTCTCTTTGTTCACAATCCTTATTCTCACTTTTGGTTGCTGAAGTCTTCTTCAATATCACATCCTTTCTCCCTAATAAAGGGAAATATTTAACTTCTCTACCTCCTTTAACTTCTTCAATCACTTCTTGTATTAATCTCTCTCAGGGTATTTGTTCTATAAAATTTTTTTTAATTATTTCACATTCTCCTAAGAAATTGCTTTCTTCAGAGGTCATCCTTGAAGCTCTTATAAATTGTCCCTTTACTATACTTCGCTTTTGTTTATAAGGATGACCACTTTGAAAATGTAAGAATTTATGCAAGTCTTTTTCTATGAATAGTGGACTTCAATCTCCTTTCATTCTCAATTGTGTGTACAGTTACATCTAAATAGTTTACCTTAAACTTATCTATTTTGTGTGTAAACCTAAAGAACTGTGTTGTTTGTCCTATATATTCTATAAACTCAGTCAACTTATCTTCTGTACTAGTCCAAAAAATACAAATATAATTTAAAAACCTTTTGTATAGGCACCATGAATGCACATAAGGGGAATTAAACACATATTTCTTTTCCCATATTTGTAAAATAATATTGGTATAGCTAGGTGCACAACTAGCCCCCATAGCTATGCCACTAATTTGTTTAAAAAAATTCCCCTTCAAAGATGACGAAATTATTTTTTAGTACGATTTCCATAAGTTGTAATATTACCTTGAACTCATTAACACTGTACAGTCCCTTTTCTGAAATAGCTTCCTCAAACCATTTTAACCCTAATGTATGAGTGATAGAGGAAAGCAAATCAATAATATCAATATCAACAAAAAGGATGTTCTCATTAAATAATTTATCCTCGACTTCTCTTATAAAAAATCCCAAGACTCTTTTAAAAAACTTGTATCATGTGTTTGTAAATGCTTTAATTTATGATCTATATATAGTGCTAAATAATGTGTTTTTGATCCACCGGTGGCTACAACAGGCCTCATAGGTGGATCCATCATGTTTTTGTGTGCCTTAGTTATTCCAAACAAGGATGGGATCAATGGTTTATCCGTTTTAAAAAAAATCATATTCATCTAAATTAAACAGTACCTTCTAAAAGCATGTCATATAATTCACAACTTTACTATAAGCAATGTTTATTTTTAGATACTCTCTCGTATCTGTTATCATCACTTAAAATTTCCATCATCTTTGCCACATAAATTATGTTATCCCTTCTTTATCTGGTCTCATTACTCTCAAATTGTCATTGTTTTTAATTTCATTTAACAATTCAAATTCTTCTTCAGTCAAGTTAAACCTGGAGTCTGTTCAACTAATAATTCAAAGTTCTTTACCTGTGGATTGGGGGGGGGGGGGTGTTGTATATATTTTCCTCTCTAAATTTAAATGTGTAGGCCGGTCTCCACCTTCTTTTTGAAACATGTACTCTAAGTTCTTTTTCCTAGTAAATAATTTCAAATCTAAAATTAGTCTATTAACGTTAGTTTTCCTACTGTCAACATACTTCCTTTCATAAAAAGACTAAAGAATGTCTCATTTAGTAAAATACTACTATAGTTAAAAATGTAATAATTATTAAAAGAAAATACACCTCTAGCCACTTCCTTAATTCCTTCTATCAAACTTGTTCCCTTAACATGAACATTAACATCTGCTTCCTCCCCCCGTTGTGATAATGTGGGTAGTTTATAGACCAGTTCCTTATTCTCTCTGACCACCTTAAAGGGGGGGGTATTCTAAAGAGTCCTTCAGTCTCAGACTATCAGTATTCCTATTTTTGTATTCAGATACTCCAGGGTTCCTATCTTTATCCGTCCTGTAACTTCGTTCTCCTCCATCTTTCACATCATCCCTACCATTACCTATATTATAGTTATTATGGTTACTATAACTGTATACTCTTTGTACTCTTCTACATCTCAGTTGTACTTTTTACTTTTTCTTCTAACCATTGAACTTACTTTAAATTCTATTCTAGCTTAGAATGGATAAGGTCACTAGTAATTAATTTGTTTTTTTTTTTTCAATTTTTTCATAAATAGCCTCCATTTCTATTTTATTTATTTTGCATTTGTTAACCGGGTTGGTCCAGCTGGGTAAGAATTTAACCTTTTTCAGTGGAGATCCAAGGGGAAAAGCCCCAAACAGACATACAAATACATACGAATAGAGACAAATTAATATTAAAGAGCAAAACAATCTTATGGATACAATGGATAAGAAGAACATAATGCACTCAATGGAATAGTACATAGCTATATATACAAAAAGTGTAGTAATAGGTTGTAACAGGAGAAACAACAATAATAAATCCAGCAGGTAAGCAGGAAGGAAGTTAAGGTTGTAGGTAATATAATGAAAAGAAACAAGGTATAATTAGATTAGTGGCTAGAAGAAGAAATGTGTAAGTGCAGGGGCTTCAGAATTGAGGGAAAGTAAAGTGGGAGTAAAAAGTAGAGAGGGGTGACTGCACAAGGGACCGTAGGTCAGAAGAGGGAATGGTGCAAAAGAAGATAGTAGTAAAGGAGGGATGTAGTGAACTAGAGGGAGGGTACAGAAAGAAGAGCAGTTGGATAAAGTTATAGAAAGAGGAAAAAGGTCTTATAGATCAGACTTAGTGGTGAAGTGGGTATTTCTAGTTTATTGTTTCTAATTATAGCTTTCATTAAAACATATCCACACTGATCACAAATTTGTAACAACTCCAAGTGATAACTGGATCCTTTTGTTAACATTATTAGAGTATTTGTAAACCCTTAGACCCTTCAGTACTACTTTCAATTGTAAACATTGATTTAGGTACTAACTGTCTACTTGTAAAGACTTGTATTTAAAAATCAAATCATATAAAAAGTTAATGTTCTTTTGATAAGTTATGTCCTTACTCGTCTCCCTCTCATAATTAAATAAAAAAATATTGTGTTGCAACCACGAGGACAGTTATCTCTTATTAAAGTCTCCAAAAACAATGTCTTCATGGTTTTTATTTAAATATTAAAAGTTACTATTTACATGATTAAAGTCACCTTTTTTTTTTTTTGCTTGTGCTCATTTCTCTTTAGGCCTCGCTCCTCCTTTTAGATTCATTTCCTTATCTGGAGCTCAACAGTCTTCTGTAGGTGAACGAAACAAACTTGGAAGTAAATCTAAAGAACTTTCAACCTCCTCCACTCCGCTCCAAAAGCTCCTGCATCATAGGGACGTCCGGCTCTCATCTACACATCTTTTGAAGAACTTCCTGGTTGGCAGGTAACCGAGAACCGTTTGAAATGCGAAATTTGAAATGTTTTACAGAATAGCCATCTCCTCAAAGCTTCTAGGAGCCTGACCACCCCCACATCCTAGGCTGTCTATGTGGATTTTTGCACAAATTTATTAGTGAACTCTGTCCTGTAACTCCTCTAGAAATATGTTACTGTGTTCTATTTGTTCTTTCAGTTTCATGTCAGTCAGACATTAGAGGGATATACAGAAAATGGATGTCTTTAGGGGTGAGGTGGCATGGTGTATATGTTTGATAGCAGTCAGGTTGAATATATGATTATGGTCAGTTCTGCTTTCATGCCATTTAACACAAGGATACACAGAAGATGACTATCTTTTTTTCTGGGAAGGAGTAGGGAAGGAGGCAGGCACTATTCCTTCATATGGTTTATGTATCCTCATAAGCATCTGCCTTCTCAGTTTACTGTTAACTACGTTTTTGCTAGACTACTTTTTCCTTTAAAAGAAAAAGACTATTTCTTTCCTTGCTAATTGTTTTTGTCCAAGGCATTACTAGATCAAAAGGTTGGGGAGAAGAAATAATAATTATGTACTCAACATAAGTTGGTATCTGCGTTATCCGTATTCACCATTCATCACATATGGGTCTAGGATCCGATATCAGATCCGAGCCTGCACACTTAGACAACAGCTTAGCTCAAGCTCCTCCCCTCCCATAATGCTCTTCTGCCCTCTAACTCCTCGGATCGAATTTGCCCTTGAGAAAGAAGACAGACAGAAGAGACCTGCCACCACACAGGGTCTGCCAAAATCCTGACAATCCCACAGGAAGGGGGATGGAGGGTGAGACCATGATGAATGGTAACTACGGATAACACAGATACCAAGTTATGGTGAGTACATAACTATTACTCTGATGTTATCCTGGTCACCATTCATTATGTAAGGTTCAGAGTCCTCAGCCACCCAAAATTCTTGGGTGGCCTCTAGGAAGGACATGCTGAGGAACAGTGGAGCCAAAGGAAGACCTTTTTCTAGAAACTAAGTCAAGTTTGTAATGAAAGATGATTGTATGAGGACAGGACCAAGTTGCTGCTGCACAAATGTCATCCAAAGACTGATGGGCTACAAAGGCAGCCGAAGTGGCCATTGACCTGGTAGAATGAGGCCTAACTGGTCCAAGCAAAGGAGAATCACATGAGGAGTTATGTAAGAAATACACTGAAAAATCCAACGGGAGATAGTAATTTTCAACACAGCTTGGCCCTTCCTGTTAACTGAAAAGGCCACAAACAATTGGTCTGAGAGGCGAAAAGGCTTTGGTCTGTGCAAATAGAAATGAAGCTGACAATGAGCATCTAATGTATGCAAAATGTATTCCCCCTTATTAGCATAATTAGGGAAGAACAGTGGAAGTTGGATCGATTGATTGAGATTCGTTTCAGTGGCTAATTTCGGCATAAAGGAAGGGCTGGGTTTCAAGGCCACTCTATCTTTATGAAATATTAAGTAAGGAGGCCTAAGGGTAACAGCCTGCAATTCTGTTACTCTCTTTGCTGAAGTTATAGCCACTAAAAAGGCAGTTTTCCAGGAAACAAAGTCGCAGGATGCAGCAAGTTCAAAAGGAGGTTTAGTTAAAGATTGCAGCACCAGAGTAAGATCCCACGGTGGAGAAGGGTACTTGATTGGAGAACGCAACAAAAACACCTTTCAAGAAGGGTTTGCAGAGTCAACAAGAAAAGGTAGGGTCATTATTGAGCTGCAAATTAGAAATTGCTGCAAACTGGACTTTGATCGTAGAGAAACAAGCACCGTCCTGCAAAAGGGAAGCCAAGAAAAGGAGAATGTCAGAAATAGGAGCCGTAAATGGATTGAGATTCCGACCTTTAGCCCAGACAGAGAATCTCTTCCACTTACTTCTGTAAACTCTCTTGGCAGAAGACTTCTGAGTGGCAAGGATAATGTCCATCACTGGGTATGCAAGCCTGGACTTAATACTCACTGGAAGTGGACAAACCCAGCTATCAGATGGAGGGTCTGTAGATTTGGGAGCAGACAGAGCGACGGAAGGGAAATCAGATCCAACACCGGATCGAACACCCAAGGGGGGGGGGGTGCTTTAGATGAGACCATAGGAGAGGGAACCACACCTGCCGAGGCCAGAAGGGGACAATGAGGATCAACTGCATCCTGAGGCGTCTTGCTTTCTGAAGAACTCTCGGATAGATTCATCACCCAAAGACTCCCTATGCTGTGGAATAAAATCCCGGTATATGTGAGGCAGAGCACCTCGCTGGCCTTGTTCAAGAGAAATCTTGACCAATGGATGGGAGATCGCAGATATACCCCAGGGATTACCTCAGTGTCACTGCTCAACAGAGGCACAGCAAAATAATGGGTATAGTTCCCCATACTAAAGGGGTGGCGTAAGCCACAAAACTATGGGCTAGGCTTGTAAATGCCCTCGGGCAGATAGCCTAGTATGAACCTATGAACCTAATTAAGGGCAAGGGTGGAAAGGCATAAAGGAGACTCTGAGGCCAATCATGAGTCAGAGCATCCCTGGGGGGCTCCCCCTCTGGGGGGATCAGGTGAAGTAACTTGCATTTGTGATTGAGAGGGGAAGCAAACAGATGGCAGCCTAGTTGGCCCCACTGAATGACGATCTGCTTTGCCACTGAAGGGTTTAGGGATCACTTGTGAGGGGTCAGAATAGCCCTGCTCAGCTTGTCTGCCAGCACGCTGGATGCTCTGGGAATATGTGTTGCAAGGAGAAAGAACCCAGAGGACATCGCCCAGTCCCAAACCTTCATGGCTTCGTGACAAAGCAGATAAAAACGTGTGCCCCTTGCTTGTTTACATACCACACAATAACCATGTTGTCTGTGTAAACTGCTATTGTCCCCAGAGTTAGGCAATCCTGAAATGCTTGCAACAAGAGAAGGACTGCTCATCTCCGAAACATTTATGTGCAGCTTGGTCTTTGAATGGGACCACGTCCCTTAGACAATCTTCCCCTGGAAGTGCCCCCTCCAAGAGGGAAGTATCCATGGTCACCGTGGAAGAAAATAATCTGTCCGCTAGGAGGTCCAGAGACTGCATCCATCACAATACAGGTGGCCTACAAATTGGATTGAGAAGAATAGGAACTGACAAGGGATGAGAAAAGGAGGACCACTGGACTGCCAGGGTCCACTGTAGCACTCTCATGTAGTATCTGGCCAGCAGCACCAGATAAATGGCTGCTGCCGTAGAACCTACAGCCCTGAGAATGAGAGACACTGGAGGATGAGTTTGCTCCAGAAGAGCCTGAAAGCGAGACCGGATAAGAAGTACACAGAGAGGAAAAGTTGCAACCTCTGAGGTAGTATCCAGCTGAGTGCTATGAATTCCAGTTGTTGAGACGAGGCCAAGGATGATTTGGCCAGATTCACTGCTATCCCCAACTGATCGAAGAGACAAAGAAAGAAGCGTGTGTTCTCCACCAGTTGATGCTTTGTGGGAGCTGTTAGGAGCCAACTGTCGAGGTAGGGAAACACCTGCAATCCCTGCAGCCTGAGATGAGCTGCCACCACTGCCATGCATTTGGTGAACACCCAGGGGCCTGTGGTGAGTGCAAAGGGCAAGGCTCTGAATTGAAAGTGATCATCCCCCTAAGCGAAAGTGGAGAAATCTCCTGGACTGCCTATTTTGATATGACAGTACATGTCCTGGAGATCCACAGAGCACATCCAGTATTTCTTGTGCAGAAGAGGCACAATAGACTGAAGAGTGACCATCCGAAACTTCAACTTTTTGACTGACAGGTTTAACTGACTGAAGTCCAGAATAGGACGCAGGTCTCCCATTTTCTTGGGTACCAAAAAGAAGCGGGAGTAAATTGCGGATCCTCTCTGTCCTGTGGGGATCTTTTGGATGGCTCTTTTTAGGATGAGGTTAGTGACCTCTAGGCGGGCTATCTCTCTGGATGGCACGTCTGGGAGAGTTCTGTTTCTTGGTGGGGTGTCTGAAAAGGGAATGTAATAGCCAATAGATACGATTCTTAGCATCCACTGATTGTTTGCGATGTTTGCCCAGGCTAAAGGATGCACAGCCAACTGATCCCTGACAGTCTCCAGGGAGGGAAAGTTGGGCAATGTCTCAGGGGCACTGGAATGGTTTCTCAGAGAAGGGCTCCCTGGAACCCTGGTTTTGTGGGCCTCCTCTGCCTCTAAGGTGGCATCAACCATTGAAACCTCTCCCTCATCCCCTTGGAAGAGGAATCTTCTTGAGCTTCCTGAAAAGAAGACTGCGACTTGCGGAACCACGTTTTCCTGTTCCCCTTTTGGGTCTTGGAAACGGACCTTTGGGGGGTAAAGAGTTTGAGCCTTACAGCCGACAGCATCTTCCCCTCTTGCTCGCTGCAGGTAAAACTTTACTTAAGGCTTGGTTCAAAAAGTGTGGAACCATCAAAGGGGTATTGGTGAACTGTGCTTTAAAGGCCTCTGCAAATCTGCATAAACCCAGCCAGGCATGATGCCTGATGTCAATGCCTGTACCTGCCGCCCGTGAAGAACCTCCTGCAGCACTGGATAATAACCTCATGGATGAATTAGCTATTGATGTAAGCGTGGCCAGCTTGGTTGAGATGGGCTTAAAGTCCTCTGAAGGCATGGATTTAGAAGTGGTGAGCTCCTTTATCAAATCCCTCTGGAGATGAGTAAAATGAGTCAGATAATTCAGAGCTCACAGGCTTAAAGAAGCCAATGCAAACACACGCTTTCCAAATCTGGGAAGATGGACAGATGAACTCTGCTCCACCAACTCTTTCTTGGTGGCAGCAGCCACCACAATCACATCAACTGGAACTACCTTGGTCCAAAAGGACTTGTCCCACACTGGGCTTAAAAATTTATCTGTGCTTTTGGGTACTAGCTCCACTGTGTCAGGTTCCTTCCATGTCCTGGTGGCAATAAGGTTGATTAATGGGTCAGTGGGGTGGGGGTACACACCCAAAAGGTAGAGGGGCCCATACCGAAAGCCTCCAGGAACACGGTTTCCTCAGAGGATGGGGACTGGGCAGACCAACCCAACCACCCTAGGCCTTAAGAATCTCCAGTATTTCTCCAAAGAAGACGTCATTGGGTGGTGACTGTGGGGACCCCTCCTCTTCACGGATATCTGTGTACTCCATAAGAGACTCCCATTGGGGAGTCGAGATGTCTCCTCTTACATGTCCACTTCCGAGGTGGTTCCTCCATGGGAGGCTCAGGGGAAGACTCAGAAAAGGTGGGGACCCCTATGGGGGAAACTTCCAGCTGGAGGCTTGATCGGATGGGGCTGACCAAGAGCAGGATGAGAGGGTCCTCTCAAATTCTGGGGCTAGGCTGGTGCACAGCGAGGCTGGGAGGCCACTCTGGCAGTAGAGAGGGATCTTTCCCTATCCAGAAAGCAGAGGGACTGAATGAGGCCCCCTCGCCCACTGATAACACCACAACTGAGAAGGGGGCAGACTCCGCCAGAACCCCCAACCCTCTGGACAGTGACAGTCGAGAGCCATCAAGCGCCGAAGCACTGAGGGGCAGAGAACAGTCCGAGATGCCCGGACCCAAAACAGCCCCCAATGACTCCAGGGTGACAATCCAGACCAGTAGCCCAGCCTGTCTCGGGGGAAGGGGAGCAGAGCTGGCTAGAGACTCTGACGGGGTAGGGATAACAGCGGTCCCAGTAGCCTCCATCGCCTCCCTGCTGGGCACCAACTCCCCTTATTCCAAACCCGGTGGGGGGGGGGGTCGGATGAGGAGAAGAAAGCCGGGGAGTGAGAGAAGTTTCCATAATCCTGTGGCCTGGGGAAGCCAAAAGCCCCAGTTTGATTTGAGCCCTCAATAAGGACTGCATCATCCTGTACATACCAGGGGGGAGTATGCTCCTGGAGGATTGGGAGGAAGCCGGGTTCCTAGCCGGAGACCCGTGTCGGCACCCTGTGGGCCTTCTTCGCTGGTCTGGGGAATGGGTCCTATTCGGAGGAGAAAATAAATGATCTCCTCCCGCAGCACCCAAAGAAAGATCCTCAATCAGAATGGGATCTGACACGGCCTCGGATCCGACATAACGAATCTGAGGAAACATGAGGATCAGAAGAAACAATTTTCAAATCGCTCGGATCCAAAAGGCTTGGATCCGTGGCAGGTCTGCTTTGACTTGGATCTGAAGGGAGCAGAAGCCATGGTTTTGGGAGATGACTGTCCCCATTAGTACCCATTTGTCTTTTGTAATATTTTGCCAGGCGATTGGGTACAATGAAAGCCTTCCCCCGACTGCCTCCAGAGTTGAGCAGTCGGGCATCCCTTCAGGGATGTTGATAGGGTTTGGAAGAGAACATATCTCTGTCACCCTGATTTTGCGGGCCCCCTCTCCCATGAGGGTGGCGTCTGCCATTGTTATTATTTCCCCCTCTGCCCCTGGGGGAAAATTCACCATGTGCATCAGGCAAGGGTCCCTGGGATTTTCGAAACCACATCTTTCCGCACTTCTGACCCTTTGGCTATGGTCTGGTAGGAGTGTAAAGACGGACTCCCACATCAGAGAGCGTCTTGCCTTCCTGCTGGCACCTGGTAAGACTGTCTTTCACCTGATGCAGAAAGAGAGAGGAGCCATCAAAGGTGGTATTGGTGAGGGAGGCTCTGAAAGGTTCCACAAACTGACACAGCCGCAGCCAATAATATCTCCTAAGAGCCCCTCCTGTTCCTGCAGCTCTGCTCACTCCATCGGCTGCGTATGAAATAAGCCTCATGGAAGAGTTGACTACTGAATTTAGAGTCGCCAGCTGGGTAGCTACCTTGGCTGAAACTCCCTCAGCTGTGGGATCTTGTAGGGTATCTCCAAGCTCTTTTAGGAGATCCCACTGAAGCCTAGGAAAATGGGAAAGATAGTTCAGGGACCTAAGGGAGAAGGTCGCTAATGAAAACATTTGCTTACCATATCTGTCCATCGTACGAGAGTCTTTATTCTGTGGATGGACAAATGAGGAGGTTTCGGCTAACTCTCTCTGTGGCTGCTGCTACCACCATGGCATCAACTGGGACACCTTTTGTCAGGAATTGTTTGTCTTGCAAAGCTATGATAAATTTATTGAGTCTCCTTGGGACAGGTTCCATGGAATCTGGAGCTGACCAAGACTTTCTAGACACTACGGACATGAGTGGATCAAAAGGCGTAGACACCCAGGAAGGTCGGGAACCAAATGCGTTGAGGTATACAAACTCATCCTCGGAGGGGGCTAGGGAAGTCCAGCTATGCCTCTGCCTAAGAATCTTGAAGATGTCCAAAAAGGAAACATCTTCAGAGGGAGACCTTGGGGACCCCTCTGATTCATTCAAGTCTGTATCTGAGGTGACAGACTCAGGGGAGTCTTGATGCTTCCTCTTGCACTTTTTCTTCTAGAAAGCTTGCTCAGAATGCTCTGGGGAGGTTTTGGAAGAAGATGGTTCACCCAATGGGATGTCCTGGGGCATAGGTTCCCTACGCTTTTGGGCTGGAGGAGCAGAGGTTGTTGCAGGCACTGAGGGGGATGGAGCCAGTGGGGCCGTCTGTGGGGACAGCACTCTCTGCATGACCTTAAAGGCATCACGGTTTAGACACAAAGAGGGCTCCGGCAAGACACGAATCCCACTCTGCACCGAGTGCGATGGCTCCGAGGCCGATGTGGGAGCCGAGCTCAACTGAGCAGATGCTCAGAGAGGGAGAGCAGGGTCGGACAAGGGTCCGATGCCACTTCCCCTCTCGAAGCCGATGAGAGAGCTTCGGTGCCCAGATACCTCGATGGGAGGAAGAACAGAGGTAATTGGAGCCAATGTCGGAGCTGAAAGAACCACTATCGGAGCGTCCATGGACTCTGGCTCCGAACTAAGCATAGTCGGAGGAGAAATCAAAGCAGATGAAGCCAAAGCCTGTTGAGGCAGGCTCAAAATTATTTTTGCAAGGGCCTGTGACTTCAGCAACCAACTGACCACTCTCTCCACATCCTTATCTGATAACCTCAAGGATCGAGAGGAGTGGGATGATGAGCGATGACTGGCTTTGCTCTGAAGTAATGGTGACTGTGGCACCGAGCGAATCAGCTCCAGTGAAGGAGACCCTAGCTCGTTTGTGGCTCAGAGACGGCTCCAAAGTAACAGTTGGAGCCGACAGATGAGTAGTCTTGCCAATGCTAGAGGGCACCTACACACTTGGTTTGTCAAGCTCACAGGTCGGTTCCGAACATGGAGCCGACGGCTTGACTGATTTTAAAGATTTCAATGGCTGAGATGCTTTAGCTGGAGAATCCTGTTTTAACAATCCACAGAGGATTAGCTTGTTTTTCCGCTCCTGCAGGACCCTTGGACTAAAGGCATGACAAATATAAGGCATGAGC